>NW_022639585.1:277717-277798 GCF_010583005.1 Odontomachus brunneus | reverse complement strand
GCGCGGCCGATTAAGGCAAGAGGAAAATCATATCCGGCCGATTAAGGTCAGCTAAGGCAGAGAAAAACGTAAACACAAGCC
>NW_022639585.1:277363-277707 GCF_010583005.1 Odontomachus brunneus | reverse complement strand
TTTTAAATGGGAACACCTATTTTTGACCTCGGATTTGAAAAGAGCGGGAATTTTACGTTCAAAATGATATGTTAATCAAGGTAAATCATGGCAAGGTCGAATGAAGGTCAGGTTTGCGAATTTTGATTTCCCAATTGAATATATCGGAACCTAAGCCCAATACGTAAAATTGGTTCAGACAAATGTTAAAGGGGGCCGAGAGGGTCACCTATCTGTACACTGATCTTGACCTTGAACTCGATTTTCAAGGTTATTTCAAGGTCATAGTGATTTTTCAAAATGGGAATCACTATTTTCGAGGGTTTCGGATGAGAATCCTCATTGGCACAGGACTGTGAATCATC
>NW_022639585.1:277095-277353 GCF_010583005.1 Odontomachus brunneus | reverse complement strand
CAACTCAAGGTCAAACTGCTAATATCATAAAATAGATCTTTTTAAACCCTACAACTTTTGTATTTAACATTTTTTTATACAACGCTTTGTTTTCGAGATATTCAGGTGTTCCGGTATATAATATTCACCCTGTATATTTAGTGTGTCCTATAAGTTTGGCAACGGCAAGAAAACTCGGCGGGGAAGCATTTTAGAAAAAAATGTTTCGAATAAAAGTTGTAAGGCTTAAAAATTCGCATTTAATGACAGTAGTTATTT
>NW_022639585.1:276959-277085 GCF_010583005.1 Odontomachus brunneus | reverse complement strand
TTCAAGCAAATGGAGGCAACTTCGAACATTTGCTTCGAAATTAAATTAATAATTTTTAAAATAGTGAGAGGCGAGGGGACTCACTTTAATCCAGCATCTCAAAGGAAACAGTACTTACTACGTCCA
>NW_022639585.1:263671-276949 GCF_010583005.1 Odontomachus brunneus | reverse complement strand
ATAGAAATACATATTTTTTATTACGGCATTTTATTCTACGTGAAAAAGCAAACAACTTTTGTTTGAAAAAATTTTTTATACGACCTCAATTTTTTAAGATATTTACGTAAATATCTACAAAATTATTGGTTTCAATAATTTTTTACTTGAATTCTATCAACTTTAACCGAAAATATTAAGAGATAAAAATTATTTATTTTGTTCTCATAGAGCTCTGAGAATTTTTTCAGAATTTTATATTAATTTTTTAGTACTGCATTTTCTTGCATTTTCTCGAAGTACTAAAAAGTTAATACAAAATTCTGAAAAAATTCTCAGAGCTCTATATATATATATATATATATATATATATTTTCTTCTTTCGAAAATATTAACAAAATTTTTGGAGCAAAAATAATTAAAATTAACAGCACTGAAGCCCAGAATACACTTATAAAAGAAAGATGTTCCCAAATAGCTTCCATAATTGTTAACATTCTGCTTATTTGAAACAAAAAACACGAAAAGATTTTTAATTAGTATCAATTTAGCAATAGCAAATACTAGAATGGAAAAGTTGAACATTAAAAAAATAGCATCATTTTGAAAATTGAGTATAAGATTATCGCTACTTTTTTCACTTTTTCCAAAGGTTATAAAAATTATAAAAAAATAATTTTGACTTAATTTTAGTAAGGGCTATAGTGACATATCTACTGAATATGTACGCACAAACTGGACTCAATCAGACAAGTCGATATTGTACATGAACACAAATTGCTCGTCTCAATTAATGATTGAATTTAATAAATGGTTATATGTTGGACAATTGCAATGAAAAAAAGAACGTGAAAACCATTATATAGTCATAGAATAATATTTGACGCATAAAGAAATATCGACGCGCTATTTGGGCGCCGCGTTTTTGAAAATTTTATAATTCTTGTAATTTTATGAATTTCGTCTGAATATTTTAGGGACATATTTTCAAGATCCCAAACTTTAAAAAATGTAACAAAAAATCGATTTTTTGGACCGGCTATACTAGAATACCCCCTTAAATAATTACATACTATGTTTAGGATTTTTGTCTATCTAGGAAAGATAAAAAATTTTTTATAAACGAAGACAGTAATAAAATATATATAATTTTCGTAGTTACATGATATATGCCACTAATCCGTATTAGTACATTTATTTGTTATCATTATTAATAACCTGAATATACAGGGTGTCCCGCGTAAGACGTGCCAAAAGAAAAATATAAGAACAGATAAAAGCGAACAAAAATTGTAGAGGTCATGTTTTAAACAATCACCTAAAATTTCGACATATTAATTAAAATAGTTGGATATATCAGAGCGCGGCGACGCGGCAAACGGGACATACAGCTCGCCGCGGTCGGCGAAAAAAATGGACGATTGCTCGCGGGCCTATCTTATAGGCTAGAGAGGTGGGCCGTTTAGCATACGGAAATGGGTAGCTCCGTGTGTGCGTACATGTATGTGTGCGCTCGTCGATTTTCTTCGCCGGCCGCGGCGAGCCGTATGTCCCGCCTGTCACGTTGCGCACTCTAATTTGTTAAACTATTTTTATTAATATCTCGAAATTTTACGTGGATGTTTGAAAAATGACCTGTACAATTTTTGTTCATTTTTATCTGTTCTACTGATATTTTTCTTTTAGGTCACCTTACGCGGGACACACTGTACATGACATGAAATGTGATATGGACGTTTCTATGTTTAAAAAGAACACGTAGTTTGTAAATCTTTTTATTACAAAGTCAAAAATTACATTAATATCATAATTTGTCTTCAGAATTGATTAAATAATACAAATAATAATCATAAGCCTATAAATTGCCATGTTTAAGTCAATAATATGTTAGTAATACTTTCATATTTTTGTATCAATTTAATATATAGTCGTAAGTAATATTCTAATAATATATGTGGAATTATTTATAATATTTATTAAGAAGACTAGAACGGTTTGAAATTAAAAAAATCAATTCTTCAAAAAATCGATTCAAAGAATCGATTTTTACATAATCGTTTAGTACAATTCTTAGTAGATGTTCATTTTAGGGGAGTCACCTCCGATGACCTTAATCTTGACATATTTTATAGAGGTCACCCTTCTGAATAACTTTCAAAAGGTTTTAGCCGTCTGTTGTCTGTTAAAAAGTTATTAACAAAAGAAGTTTTAGAAGTTGAACGTAATTTTTGCATACAGTATACATGGAAATATGGTAAACAGGTATATGCGCGGGGGTGGGGCGGAGCTCCTCGCTAATATCGACTTGATCTTTTTTTCAAATTAAAGAAAAACGTACTGCATAGATTGAACCGGTTTATTCATGAAAATAAATTTTTTAATATCGTTTTAACAATAAATAACTGGAATTTTTAGACATTTTTGGTTTTCTGTTCGCTATTTCTCTAATATTTTAGATTTTTATTCCATTTCGGTTTAATATATAGAGAAAAATCTTATCTACAAAGTGACGCCTGACGCATTAAAAAATTCCAACTCGTTTTTCCGGAATCGCGGTAAAACCGCAAAAAAACATTTTTTTAATTTAACAATATCTCACTCAATTATTAATATTTTTTGAACTTCTACCGCTTACTGTATTCCTAAAAGTATGTATAAAAATAAGAAAACAAATCTTATGTATGTTTATTCGTTCGTCCACAATTGTTTTTCGAATTTCATTCAATTTTCGGAAGATGAAACCGTTCTAGCCTCCTTAATAAATAAATAAATAAATACACAAACACACATGTACGCACGTACGCACGCACGCACGCACGCACGCACGCACGCACACTCAACATACACACACAACACACACACACACACATACACACACAGGGTGAGTCATTTTAATCGAACCAGGTAAATATCTCGAAAAATATGAAACATACGGAAAAATATTTCAAACAAAAGTTGTATGGTTCGGAAGGGGACATAAGATGGTGCAATTGCCTTGATCCTGAATAGTCGTTTGAAAGTCACGTGAAGGTCACCTTCAATTTATTAAATGAAAACCTCCATTTTTTATTGCATACTCTTGTAGCTTACCTCGAGAGCTTTCCAAAACACTATAATAAAATATTTTTTTATTAAGTATCTTTCGAGTTAAAAGGTTTCAAAGTTACAATATTGTTGCCATTAGCATTGGTGCCCAAGGTGTTCGACCGACGGTTGAAACCTTTTGAATGTTGTTCAGGGCCATGACCTTGTCAACATTTGTCAAGGTCAAGGCAATTGGAGGCTGTTCCTAATATTTTCATTTCTTCAAATTTTACAGTGAAAACAAAAATAATAATTTAAAATTATGAGGTAACACGTGGAGTCCGATTGATTCTAAAGGATCATACGAAGATCACAATGCTATTATTATTAAAGAAATTTATTAATGGCATTTCACACGTGTGCTTCTTTGTGTCCCCGACGAAGCATTGTGACCTTCATATGATCCTTTAGAGTCAATCGGACTCCACAAGTCACCCCGTAATTTTAAATTATTATTTTTGTTTTTACTATAAAATTTGAAGAAATAAAAATGTTAACAACAGCCTCCAATCACCTTGACCTTGACAAATGTTGTCAAGATCATGGCCTTGAACAACATTCAAAAGGTTTTAGCCGTCGGTCGAACATCTTGGATACCAATGCTAATGGCAACAATATTGTAACTTTGAAACCTTTTAACTCGAAAGATATTTAATGAAAAAATATTTCGTGTTTTGGAAAGCTCCCGAGGTAAGCTATAAGAATGTGCAATAAAAAATGGAGGTTTCTATTTAAGAAATTGAAGATGACCTTCACGTGACTTTCAAACGACTATCCACGGTCAAGGCAATTGCATCATTTTATATCGTCTTCCGAACCATACAACTTTTGTTTGAAATATTTTTTCGTATATTCCATATTTTTCGATATATTTGTCTGGTTCGATTAAAATAACTCACCCTGTATATATATATATATATATATATATATATATATATATTTATTTATTTATTTATTTATTTATTTATTTACTTATTTATTTTCGTAATAAAACGTACTTCTCTCTCTCTCTCTCTCTCTCTCTCTCTCTCTCTCTCTCTCTTTCTCTCTCTCTCTCTCTCTCTTTCTCTAATTATGATATTCATCTTATGTTATAAGTTGAGATAAAACTAAGAGATGTCGCTTCCGAACGTCTAACTTCGGCATCTCTGAACGTTATCTGTAGAGAGGAGAGTGTCGTTCGGGTGGAGCGTCAAGTAGCTCAATAGTTTAGAGCAGTTGTCCGACAAGCAAAAGATCTGGGTTCAATTCCTGGCCTTAACAAACCGCGCTTTTGATATTTCTTTTTCCCTGGAACGAAAAGAAGACGCAGGTCCTGACCATATGGCATCCCGCCGCTACCTTCTATGGTATGCCCTCCTCTTTCTATGGTACATCAATCACTAAATAATACATCAGTCATTTTTAACACAATATTATAAATAAAGAAAATATTTCCATAAATTAGAAAAATTTAACACAAAATGTTCTCAAATGTTCAAGTTTTCCAATAAAATCAATTTTGTGTGTATACTTAGCTTAATATATACTTAAGTAATTAATTTTTACAATCAGGTTATCTGGTTACTTATTGATATTTACCTTATGCCCGTTTCTACCAATACAGTTTAAAGAATTAATCCCTAGTGATATTTGGTTAACCAAAATTTAGCAAAATATTAGGTTCAACCTACGATTTAATCAAGTTTAAACTTATGTAAACTGAATTCAATTTAAACGGTCGATTTTGACTATTTAAGGCTTTATATTGTCCGATTAAAAATACCCTGATAGCAAAATGTCAGCAGTATGCCGGCAGATTCGATCAAAGGATTATAACAGATTGGCATCAACTGTATACACATTATGCCCACAATTTGCTGGCAGTGCCTGCCAAAATAATTTGACGACAGACTGATCGCGAAAAATGTGCAGATCCTGTCATGTGCAGATCCTGCCATATGCAGACTGACGGCAGATTGACGGCAGAAACGCACCCAGACAATACAAAATATTTATAAAACCTTTACAAAAAATTTATAAAATTTAAATAATAAAACAAATTATAATAAAACGGCTCTAATAATCTAATATATTAATAGTTGAGTCTTCAGGACGATAAGAGCCAAACACATAAATGTTCAACGTTACAAAATCAAATCAAATACATACTACAAATTTAAAATTTATTCTTGCGTAACGTTTCGACCATGGGATGTGGTCCTCTTCAAGCGACGTTCAATACAATCAATGGTGGTCAACACCTTACATTCCTTATCGTTGTTATAATAATTAAAAAATAAGATGTGAGTCACACTACCAGTTAAGTCAAAGAAACCCGTCACATCAGTGTTCGTAAGCTGTGACAAAAAAAAATTAGCTTAAAAGTACCTCATTAATACCACTTTCTTTCTTTTAGTATACATAAACAAAAGATCTTAAATCCCTTTTATTTTTTCTCAATATGATTGTCATAGGAATATGTAATAAGTAGTTCGCTACTAGCCGTTATTAACCAATTTAAAATTAACATACCACAGATGTGAGAAAAGGAGAGTTCCAACAACACAACAATCAAAGAGCAGACACATCAATAATGATATTACAAACAGTGCTCGACATTATAAACCTATCGGTCACATCCGATATACTAAACTAAATGTACAGAACCCAGCCGAGTCGTAAACAAGGAAAACAATCCTATAACCTTCTATTTCTAATTTTATCCAAAAAAGGAAAGTAAATATTACTTAATGCCTCAATATCAGACTGAGAATTCAAGCTGTGACTGATTTTTTATATGGATAATTTCTGAGATCAGGCGCTTATAATAATTTGGTTCGATGTTCAAAATTTGAACATTATCCCAATCAAACTCATGATTGAATTCCAACCTATGATCTGTGATAGGTGATGGCTGTCTTACCGCCCGAGAAATATGTGAGCTATGTTCTTTTTAATCGTGTATACAATTTTCTCTTGGCCTCTCCAACGTACGAAGCATCACAATCATCACAATTAATTTTGTATACTACATGAGTCCGTTCTTTTTTATTAACACTTTTTGGCAATGAATAAAAATGCTCAATTTGTTATTAACCAAATAGGCCAACTTATAATTCGGGTTCTTTAAGAACCCCGAAACTCTTTCTGAAACATTTTTTATGTACGAAATAGTAAAAAAACTTTTTTCTGCGTTCTTTGTGTCAAGTGTGATAACCGACTTCTCCTCTGTATAAGGAGTAAGTTGGAGTTTATTTTCCGTATTATTAAAAAAAGGATAAAACGTCTTGTCTCGGTTCTCCTGCAGGATCCAGTTCTTGTTGTTTTTGATGAACCAATGTGCGGCAGTCGATAATAAAGATTTTTGGTATATTTCGAGCATTTTCGGAGCATTCAGGTTATAGATAAACAGATGCAAAGCTCCAAAACCTAGTTTTGAAAAGCAGCCCCAAAGATGTACCTTTACTGGTCCGCTGTACCAACCCTGTTGGTGGAAGTTGGCCAGGCTCGTGGAGTGATAACATATCCCCAAACAGAAGCTTCGTCCGTAAAAATTACATTGCTCCAATCTCGGTCAATATTGTTCTTCGCCCAAGCGAGTCGCTTCGTCGCTTTTCACCTAACAACGGTTTTTTCACTGTACTGCGCCATTTGATTGGAGATGAGTTTAGATAGCTTCGTGTATTATATCTAAACCTTTCTGTTTCAATTTTGCTGTTCCTTAACGCAGTGTTAAGCTAGGATTCTGCAAAAACAAGTTCACTATCATTTTATTGGCTTTAGAGGACATTTAGTCTATCGAGCCACGTTCAGGCAACTCATCGATAGTTTTCGTCTCTTTTTATCGCTAAACCCACTTACGAATGATTTCGACTTCCTCATGTATTTAACAGCCGCTGCATGAGACATTTTTGGACTTTTCCGGTGGGAACAGAAGAACACAACCTCGTAACGCGACGCGTACGCAGCACTCATGGCGTTTTACGTATTTATTTGACAAAACTTCAATGTCAATTGAATTTTTCTTGATAATGCATGAAAAGCAAAAGTTCTCTCTATCCACTTACGAAAGAATTAGAACGATACCTTTTACCGACTGCTAGTTATGCCGCACACGCTCTTACTTGACAGACTGTACAACACTATTATACGATATGGTAACAATAAGGGAAGATATATACTTTGGCCCGTATTCTGAGTTCTCTTTTAACGATAAATGAGGCTCTAAAAGTGACTCATAGCTAATCAGAAAGCTTATAAACCACTTTTAGAGGCTCATTTATCGTTAAAAGAGAACTCAGAATACGGGCCTTTGAGATGTACAGTATGTTTGATAAGAGCGTGTACGGCAAAACTCAAAAACTTAGGATAATACATAAATTGAAAAAATTTGTACACATTATGCATGATATAGACTGCGATGCTTTATTATTAATAAGTTGTCCAGTCGCCTCCATTATAAATAATTGACTGGCATCTCGGAGGCATACTTTCTACTAATTTTACAGCATAATCTTCAGACAAAGATCTCCATATAAATCGAATCTGTCGAATTAACTGCTTGACGGTCCATATTTTCTTTCCTCGGAGCTTAAACTTTATAAGCGCCCAAACATTTTCAATTGGATTTGCATCTGGCGACTGTGAAGGCCAATCCAGTACGTCAACGTCATTTTCTTGTTTCCACGCAGTACAAAGTCTACTCCGATGTTTCGGATCATTGTCCTCTTGCAGTAGCCAATTTTCATTTTTCCTCGTAAACCACCTTTGGGCAGATGGTAATAAAGCTCTCTCATATATTTGGACCATTTTAGCAGCATCCAAATTTTGTGTAAAGATGTGTAAAGTGCCAAATCCCTGTTTTGAGAAACAGCCCCAGACGTGCACCTTTACCGGATGTTTAACGGTCCGCTCGATGAGTCTATTGGCCTGGGTAGACCAGACACGTCTGATAGAAGACTTTGCCCAAAACGAAGCTTCATCTGAAAAAATTACGTTGCCCCAATAGCGGTCCAAATTTTCTTTTGCCCAAGCAAGTCTTTTTTCGACGTGTTTTTCAGACAGCAACGGTTTCGTTATCGTGCTTCGAAATTTCACTTTATGAGCCAGTAAACGTCTTCTTATAGTATGACATGATATATTTAGACCCTTTTTAAGTAAAACCGCTTGCCCGCCACGCAATGATAAACAAGGATTCTTCTCAAACACCCGTAAAATCATTTTGTCCTCCTTTTTCGTCGTTTTCTGCACAGAGCCACGATCCGGCAAGTCATCAACGTTTTTGACCTCGGAATAACGTTTCACCCACTTACTCACAAACGCCTTAGACTTCTTCATATACTTAGCAGCCGCTCCGCGCGACATTTTTGGTCCTTTCGGATGCGAACATAGAAACACAGCTTCGTAACGTGATGCGTACGCGGCACTCATGTTGAAATACGCTCTTTTGTAAGAAAAGTCAAACGATAACTAAGGCTTTCTAGACAAAGCATCTTGGGAGAAGAGCCCCGCTATTGGCTCGCGTTCATATCCCCCCTCTAACGGTTTCGAGGAAAAAGTTTTGCCGTACACGCTTTTATCAAACATACTGTACTTCACATGTCCGTTAAAACAAATGCTGAATGCAATCAGTATTCGATATTCCTAAGTTTCCTACAGTTATAGATAAGTCAAATAAGTTATAAGTTTAACTAAACGTTCTAAATAAAGTGTTTGTAGAAACCAATCGATATTAAATTGATCTTAATCGAAGTTTTACTAAATTTTTTACTAAACTGCGGATTAAACCAAAGTTGGTAAAAACGAGCATTAATCATATTTGGCTTGTGATTTATATACTTAGCGTCGCGATACTACCGTCCTATTCGATACACGTTGCTTGGAGTGATAGAAACTTTGATTCCCGAGCAGCACGGGAGGAAATACGCACACACTCACGCGACCGTGAGGCTCATGGTCGTAATAAAGAAACATTATTTTTTTATAACAATACATTGAATATTTCCGTGAATTTGGTACGATACGCATAATACAGGCATAGATCTATTTTTTACAAAAACACAAAAAAAAGCTGAGAATATCTGCTCAGGATTATTTTATCGTCGTTGGACTGGATTACCAAGAATTATGACAAATGTATTCGGGAGTGATAAAAGCAGGGAACTAAAAGTTAATGCGTTTGTTGGATAGAAACGAGGGGCAGGAAGGGGCGAAACAGGAAAGGATGAAGTATGGGAAAAATGGAGGAGAAACGTGCAGAGTTAACTGACGACGGCGAAAATGGAAACTCTGTGTAACTGTCATAATGAACATTACAGTCTATTCGAGCATGCTCTTGTTGCAACGTTAGAATGTGTACGAGTCTATTTTTGTGCTTCGTGCGCGGAATGCGCTTTGCTATACGATTATTTTTAGTCGCTTACCATTGTTGCTAAAATCGATTTTATATAATGGGAAAGTAGTTTTGTTGGTCACGTTAATCTACAGATATCTATAGATATAGCCATAGAATCTGAAGTGCTTTCTTATTCTCCCTCTTTAAAAGCGTTCTCCTTTCCTACTTTTGATAATTAAGATTTATGAGTTACAAAATTTTTTCTTTAAAATGTCACAGTATTGAAAATTGTTCATTTATCAGTAATATTAAGATAAAAGAATATATAATACATATCACATAACAATATGATATCTTAATAATGTTTAAAAGACATCTAAAAAGTTGTCAGAGAGACGTCTTTATGACATCTTTGAGACATCTTATGTCCTGATTTAAGATCTTATTAAACATTATTTTAAATCCTCTATAAGACGTTCTTTTAAGACGTTTTAAAGACGTCTTGTTTAAGGCTACTTTAAGACCTTTATATATATATATAAAGATCTTAAAGTAGTCTTAACTCTTAGCCGGCACACTTCACTATAATTCATATAGCTGGCACACTGGGCCGTTTGAGATCCCAACCACTGAAATGCTTACTGCGTAGAAGCTATTGATTTTTATCACTTGAAAAAATTCCAAAATAGTTCTCAAATATCGATTTAAAAGATATCATAGATTATTTTGGTAAAATGTGATACTGAGTATAAAAAAAAAACTCGAGAACGTAAAATAAATTAAAAAATGACTATTTTTATTAAAAAATTAATAACTTTTCCATTTTTTTCATATTAAGAGCTAAAAATTTAACTTGATACTCTTGAGATATAATACTTTAAGGAAAAAAATTAGTTTGATAGTAGCCGTTTCAAAAACGATATTTATTTGGATAGTTGAAAAGACGAATTTTAGCCAAAAAAGTACTACGTATTTTTTCAAAATATACTTGTTTATTTATTAGATATGAGTGAATTTTAATTGATTAATGCACAAAAATTATCCTCATGATCTTCCTCGAATAGCTGCAGGCATATGGGCCGAAGTTGTAACTAATACGTCATCAAATAAAACGGAGTAATATGATACATTTTTGGAAAACAAAATTAAATACCGTACATTATGTACTTATCTTTTCTTACGCCATGATGACAAACACCAATGGGAAAAACTTCAGAAAAAATTCTTCGAATAATTATAACTAGCACACTAGGGTCTCTGATAGCATCACTCTATTTTATTTGAATACCACAGCTAGACTGACGATTTTAGAATTACGCTAGGTAATCCAGGAAAAAGATGGTTCCTTGGACAAACAATAAATGATGGCACAAGCACCATTTTCATACTATAGAGAGGAGTAAATTGGAGCTGAATCAAGCTGAATTAAGCTTGGGCTTTTGGTACTCCAAGGTGCCAGCTAAGGGTTAAAGACGTCTGAATCAAGTCCTATTTATAATTAATTAATTTATAATATAAATAAATAAATAAATATATATATATATGTGTGTGTGTGTGTGTGTGTGTGTGTGTGTGTGTGTGTATGTGAGTGTGTGTGTGTGTGTGTGTATATACAGGGTGACCGACGTAAAGTGTTACAAGCTAATAACTCTAAACATATTTGTCCTGTCAAAAAGTTGTTCATGAGAAAATTTCATATATTCGAGATGAATAATGTAAACAAAAATCCACTTCAGTCCCCTCTTGAAGAGGGGCGGGAAGTAACTTTAAAGTTTCAAATGGGATCCTCTATACCATATTACATATTTGTATTCTACGGAAAAAAAACAAGTGAACTTTGTCGGAAACATTCCCTTTTTACATTCCTTTGGAAAATGCTTTTATCAAAAGTTATAAAGATTTAAACTTTAATGGAGAGTGCATTGAAATTAATGATAAATTAAATACGACTCATAGTTTTTCTGTTTTGTTTTATCTTATTAAATGTTAACCATCGATTTTTTTGACCCAACAAGGTAGAAACCCCCCTTAAGAGGTGAGCCATTTCTTTTACACACAGAGCCTGTCCTACCGCTTCTCGTGAGCTCATTCGTTTATATATATTTTAATTAATTACGGAATAAATATTAAGAAAATTTCAAAATAGTATATAATTTTTATGATTATTTTAACCTGTTCTACTCATAGTATACGGCGGTTGCTCGATCAGTTACCGGATATCCTCTGTGTGTTGTGTGTGTGTGTGTGTGTGTGTGTGTGTGCGTGCGTGCGTGCGTGCGTGCGTGTGTGCGTGCGTGCATACGTTACTGCGTGCGTACGTGCGTGTGGGCGTGTGTGCGTGTGAGCGTGTGAGCATGTGTATGTGTATATGTGTGTGTGTAAACCACTTCGCTAGCAGAGAAAATCAGCATCAACTGATCAAAACGGCAAGATCAAAATGCTGTTACCAATTTATGAGAAAGTATTAGAATTAGTAGTGAAAGAACAATTAGAAATGTACTTGCAAAATAATACCATAATAACAGAATATCAATCGAATTTTAGAAAACATCATTCCTGTGAGACAGATATACAAACTATTATTGATGAGTGGAAATTGATAATTAGTGAAGGAGATATGGTGGGAATAGTATTTCTGGATCTAAAACGGGCATTTGAGACAGTAGATAGAGAAATATTACTGGGAAAATTATTGATTTTTATAAAAGTTAGTACTAAAGTATTTTTCAAGTCGTTGAATGCGAACTCTAGATCAAAATTTTAGAATTTAATCACTTTGCTGGCATTGATGCACTTTTGCAAATAAAGAATCCATAATAAAAAAAATCATGTAGACGCGAGAAGTTCGCTCGGGTCGAAATTATCCCAGAGTATTGTTGCCGTTTGACCGCGCATTCGATTGGCCGTTGCGCGATGAGCGCGAACAGCGAAGCGAGCGAACAAGCGAGCGAGCGTCGAAGTTGCATGATGGTTATGCAAAAAGAGTTATCCAAATAGTAAATAGGAGATGAAACGCTATGAAATTGTCGGTTATATCGAAATCTATCGAGTTGAGGCATCTTTCCCGCGATGCCGATTGGTTGTTTGCAGGCGGTTAGATTCGCGCCGCATGTAGCTGTCAGTCGCAACGGTGATAGATCAGAGGTTGTGTTGTACTCATGGACATAGTATACATGCACTCCGAATGTCCTATGTTCTGTCGTCCAATAGAATGAAGCCAATATCTAGAAAAAGAGCGAGAATAGAGGAGCTATAATTTTCTTCCTATTTTGTCACTTTTTGTTGCGCGTGCATCCATTTCTCGTCTCCATAATATTATAGAGCGCAACAACACCCCGACTAGACGGACAAGTAAAAGTCTTACTTATATCTTATTGTACACTTTGTCTGTGCAAAAAGAGACAGAGAACAGAGGGACTATACATATTGGCTTTTCTTTTTTGACTGAATACAAAGTCTATATATATTATGTCTATGGTCTCTTTTTATATGTTGGCTTCACTTTTCTGGCCGTATATGGGGTCCATGTATACTACGACCATGGTTGTACTCGAATGTGAATGCAGATTACAAATTTGTGTATGAGAGACAAGGAGAGGCAGGGAAAGACAGGGAGAGACAGGGGAGAGACAGGGAAAGACAGGGAGAGATAGGGAGAGACAGAGAAAGACAGGGAAACACAAAGAGAAACAGGGAGAAACAGGAAGAGACGGGGAGAGATAGAGAAAGACAGGGAAAGACAGAGAGACAGAGAGAGACAAGAAGAGACAGAGAAAGACAGGGAGAGATTGGGAGAAATAGGCAGAGGCAGGGAGAGACGGGGAGAAACGGGGCAAGACAAGGAAAAACAGAGAGAGAGAGAGAGAGAGAGAGGGAGAGAGAGAGAGAGAGAGAGAGAG
>NW_022639585.1:258292-260906 GCF_010583005.1 Odontomachus brunneus | reverse complement strand
AGAGAGAGAGAGAGAGAGAGAGAGAGAGAGAGAGAGAGAGAGAGAGAGAGAGAATAATCTTTATTAGCTTCCTCAGCTATTTTGTCTTACATCAGAATAATTTACATTTTAGGCACGGTAGATACAATATATTCTTTTAACCTACGCTTAAATATTGCAAGTCTATCACATTGTTTTAGTTCAGCCGGTATGGTATTACACATTTTTATATCTTCATAAAATAAACTTTTGTGCGCACTCCTTGTTTTTCGAAATTGTATTAGAATATCTTGCGCTTGCCTCGTTCGCCTCTCATTTACACTAGCTTATCATTTATCCTAGCTGTTCAGACAACATACCTTTTAGCATTTTAAATACAACAACGCATACATTGTAATACAATCTTTGTCTTACAGACATGAACTGCAATGCATGCAGCTTATTTTCCACCCTAGTATATCTGTCACATTGTAATATGACTCTCATAGCTCTGTTTTGTGCTACCTATAATTTCATCAGCTGAGTCTCACCCATAGCTGCTAATAATGTAGCACAATATTCAAAATGTGGTGCTATAATTGATTTATATACTATACACCTCGTATATCCCGATATGTCTCTCCCTATTCTATTTAAAAAAACTTATTTTCTTCCCTATTTTCTTTATCACGTAGTCATAGTGATCTTCAAAACGGAGTTTACTATCAATAATTACACCAAGATACTTAATGTTTTCTACCCGTTCTATCCTAGTTCCATCCAAACATTTTAATATAAAATTCCTCTTTAATTCCTTTCTTGTACTTCTAACAATCATATACTTTGTTTTGTCAGCATTTATTTTTAATTTATTTACATTCATCCATTTTTCTACTATAGGTAGTACTCTATTCAATTTTCTTTCTATCTTCTCACTGCCTCCCTCATTTACATATATTAGTGTATTGTCAACAAACATTCTAATATTACATTCTTCTATACAAATTTGAACAATATTATTAATATATGTCGTAAATAATAAGGGTCCCAGTACCAATCCTTGTGGTACTCCGTACTTTGACTCGTCGCTTTGATCATTGATTGTTAAATCTTATTGTTCTATTACTATAAATTCTTATTGTTCTATTATTCTCTGTGTTCTATTACTTAAATATGATCCTAACACCATTTTAATCCCATCCCTCTTATTCCATATTGATATAATTTTCCCAGTAATCTTTCTCTATCTATTGTCTCAAATGCCCATTTTAGATCCAGAAATACTACTCCCACCATATCTCCTTCACTAATTATCAATTTCCACTCATCAATAATAGTTTGTATATCTGTCTCACAGGAATGATTTTTTCTAAAACCCGATTGATATTCTGTTATTATGGTATTATTTTGCAAGTACATTTCTAATTATTCTTTCACTACTAATTCTAATACTTTCTCATAAATTGGTAACACATTTATTGGCCTATATTCACTTGCTTTCTTTGGTTTTTCTATTTTAGGAATCGGTATTACTGTGGATGTTTTCCATCCTTCCGAACACATACCTTTACTTAATAAGTCATTTATTAACTTTACAAATTCCTCCCCTATCACATAAAAGTTTGCTTTTAATATATCGCTAGTTATTCCTTCATCCGTTCCTTTCTTACGTGCCTAGCACAAGTATGTTCTATGAACATTCTGAGAATAATATCAGAGATATTTAAATATTCGTAGAATATTCTCACATGATATTTCGAAGTTCCTAATAACTTCCAAGAGAACATTTAAAGTAGACAAAAATCATGTTCTATGAACGTCCTATGAATATTCTAAAGAATATCTTATGAATATTCTAAGCACTTTCACAACACACATTACCCACATAGCACATAATATTATATAATATCACAGTAATATTGCAATATCTCAGTAATATTACATAATTTCACTTAGTGAAAAATTAAATATTATTTTATTTAAATAACAAAAAATCTAGTATTTCATATTTTGTGTCATTTTATTTATTCGTGAGATTCGCGTGGATTCGATCTCGTGTCAGACGGGTGGGACTCGATTGACCATGATACGATTGGACACAGATTGTAATGATTGGTTCGACCTAGTAATTCACTAGATAATTCTTTTCATCGGTTGGTTGTGTCCAATCGTACCGTGGTCAATCGGGACGATCCCGTGTCAGACAATCACTATCTTTAGATAACTATGCTATTCAATGCTTAACCTCAGCAATCGTACGGGAACTAGTGATGCCAATGCGCTGTAACAATATCTTGGTGGATTATATTTACAATATATTCTAATATCGTTCAAAATTGTAATGACATATTTGTCGGTAAATGTTCCAAATGATGTAACAACAATCACAATGCGTTTAATATTAATGTATAAAATATTATTACAATGTATAAGTAATCAAACTTTAACATACACATGCTCACAAAAGAGAGAGAATATTCCTTTTTTCTCTCTCACAATATTTTGACAGAGTAATTACTTTGTAATTGAGTTCTCAATTGAGATACTAGCTGGATTTTTTCAGTAGGGCAGGTAGAACACAAATTTATATAAAAATTAAAATGACGTCAAATGATATAAAAGTGATGTCATTTTGATGTCAAACGATACTATATTT
>NW_022639585.1:253813-258282 GCF_010583005.1 Odontomachus brunneus | reverse complement strand
AGAGAATATTCCTTTTTTCTCTCTCACAATATTTTGACAGAGTAATTACTTTGTAATTGAGTTCTCAATTGAGATACTAGCTGGATTTTTTCAGTAGGGCAGGTAGAACACAAATTTATATAAAAATTAAAATGACGTCAAATGATATAAAAGTGATGTCATTTTGATGTCAAACGATACTATATTTATGACAATTTCAAGATATTGATGTCAAAATGATATCATCTTAACATCAAAATGATTTTGTGTTGTATCTGTGATGCTCATTAAAATGTGTAAGCTTGTAACCTACTCATAACCTTACTACAATGTTCGCTGATGTGAAATTATTAAAATGTTCTTAGAATATTCTGAGAATTTAGCAAATAATATTCTAATAATATTCATAACGTTCTTAAAACGATATAAGAATAAGAACGATATTCTTTCCGAATATTTTCTGGACGCGTAGAAATCATCTTGTTAGAATATTCTTCGAATATTCTGTGCTGTTTTAATAGAATATTCTGAGAACATAACAAATAATATTCCCATAATATTCAAAACATTCTTGAAACCATGTAAGAATATTTTTTTCGAATATTATCAGAATATATAAAAATCATCTTGTTAGAATATTCTCAGAATATTTTGTACTGTCTGGGTGGTAGATTCATAACAATTTGCTCTAACTTATATATATATATATATATATATATATATATATATATATACATATATCAATCGCTTCAAATTTTTCTATAATTCCCTTGTTTTCTACACCATACATAGTTTTCTGGCTGTTACTATCCCCCACTCCTATAGACTTAATTATCTCATCAATATTCTGTATATAATATAAATTAAATTTATCCGCTAAGTTCCATTTTCCTATATTCTCCAACATTTCAAAATCTATATTTTTTACTTTTTTTATTTTTACACCTGTAACCTCTCCTCTTATTACTTCCTTTAAAATTTTCCACATCATTACATGGTCATTTTTGTTATTGTCAATCATATCTTCATAATATTTTCTCTTTTTCTTTCTAACTAATGTAACTACTGCATTTCTCTCAATCTTGAACTGCAGCCATTCTTGCTTATTACCCGTACGTATTGCTCTCATATATGCTTCATCTCTTTTCTTTGAAGCTATTCTTATATCATCTGAATACTATTTTTTTCCTTCTCATGACCTTGGAATTTTAAACTTTGGCACAACCGTATTTAGTGCATGCACTAGTCTTAACAAATATAATATCTACTCTTACATTTACATCTAAATCAAAATCTACATCATATTTGTGTTCTATTCCCTCTTCCACTATTTTAATAAATTCATTTATATGAAATTTACTATAATCCCTGTTAATAAATGTTCTGTACTTTTCACTACCTTTGCTAATATTAAATTCAACGATTATCCATGAATGGTCTGTTATTTTAGGCTTATCGTCTACTTTACATTTCAATTTATTATTCGAAAAAACTAAGTCTATCAATGTTTTACTATGTACCGTAACTTTCGTTGGTTTATCAACATATTGTTTCATTCCTAACCATGACATTTTTGTTCTTAACTTCTTCACATGAAATGAGTCTGTCATTAAGTCTATATTAAAGTCTCCTAACATTATGCATTGTCGTTTTACTACCAATCGGTCCACTATGTCTTCCAAAAATTTTATAAACACTATCTGACGCACTCGGTGAGTGATATACAACAGCGATTACTCTCTCGAATCCGCTAACTCTCAATTCCACGGCCACACACCAACAGTTATATACTATTTTTTCCTCTAGTACTACCTCATAAACAATATCATTTCTTATATATAAAATAACTCCTCCTATATTCCTACTCTCTGCATCACATCTAACTACACTATATTCCAATACGTTCACCTCATTATCTTCAATGTCTGATATTAACCTTGTCCCCGACAGCGCTAAGAGAATTGGATTCATTGTCTTCATAATTTGATGTTGGATTTCATTTTTATGCACCATTAAACTTTGAGCATTTATGTATACAATTACTTCTCTCCGTAGTTGCTATTTGGTAGAATCCAAGCCAGTCCTCCTTTTCTCCTCCTCCCACGCTCTGATATAAATCGGACATTCCTTACTCAAAGCATCATGTTCCTCATTCATCCTTAAGTTGTACATTTTATTCTTGTACATACAATTTACACATCTCTTCCCTTTTGTCTGACATTCATTTACTTTGTGCTTTCCTGCACATCTGTGGCGCGTGTCCTGCCGTGTACAGTTTATGGCAATATGGTAGTAACCCCAGCATCTAATCTAATCTAAAACATCTTTTAACACTGTAATAATTAAATACCGAACATTTCCTCCATACAATATTTATCTTCTCTCTTCTCATTAAACGTTCCTGGGTTACTTCATCTACTTCAAGTAACAAAGAACCTTCTTCTTTGCTTCCTCCTTTGATCCGTATATATCCTTCACCTTTTTCTTTTACAATCCTTTTTAACATTCTCATTCAAAATCCTTCTTTCTCCTAAATTCCATTTTGCTTTCTGATCGTATCTATCAAGCTTACATCATCCAGTCCCATTTCATCTTTACCAACATTTACGATTTTTATCTTCGGTTTCAACCTCCTTGGCTCCACAATCTCAAAGTCCTCGCCCATTTTCTCTTTTACTGTATCTTTTAGCTTTTTTAACTCTCTCTCACTCTCACATCCAAGCACAACCGATCCTTTACCCTCCTTTTTCCGTTTTGTTATCCTTACCGCTAGTTTTTTTATATCTACTTTCTTTTTCATCAACTGTTTAATGGTTTCACTATCTTGTTCCGTTTTCGGTTTAACAATTAATATGCTTTCTTTTTTTTATTTTTTACCGCTTCACTATAACTTTTTTGCCAACTCCCAGCCATTTCTATGTTTCTCTCTTGTATGTTTCTTTCCATTACTTCCATTTCTCCCTTCAAAATATCCAGTTCCTCACGAATTATTTGCTTTATCATCGACTTAATTTCATTTTTACACACCATTTCATCCTTCATCTTCTTCACTGTGTTTATCAACCAGTCTATTTTTCCATCCATATCTAGTTGATTACTGACACTTCCCGATATACTCGCTACCAATCCTGTAGATCCCGCCCTATCTCTGTCACTTGTCATCTCCGACCCTTATAGAAATATTATACTAAGAATCATTGATAATTACTTATTTTCAGTATTAAAAATACTGGATAATAAGTAATTATCAATGATTCTTAGTATGATATTTCTATAAGGGGATGCCTTCTTCATCTCCAATTTGCTACTATTATCCGCGATTTCATTAAATGGCCCTTCACATTTTACTACCTCTTTGCCTTTATATACTTTATGTTTACTTGCACATCCAGGATGAAAGAAAAATTCACACATTTCTTACATTGTAATACAATGTTCTTTATCTCTTTCTTACATGCCGAGCAGCGATACTCCGCATACTCAGCTCATGTTAATCCCACTAATCGACACCATCAATACCGGCAGACACAGCACGACCCACAAATTAGTTACATTAGCGGCCGCTTTGGCGACACGCGTTAAAGTGACATCACTTTTATGAATACCAGAGATCAGGGCAACGAACAGTCAGAATTCAGACTTCACATCCACAAGTCAGCACCGTCCACACATCACCCACAAGCTCACACGGGTCACAGCACCCATGCAGTAATCCCCACGCCAATCCGCACTCTCCAATCCCCCCAAAAACCACGAACTCCACAGAGCGATGTAACACACGTCTACTCCTTCTGAGAGAGAGAGAGAGAGAGAGAGAGAGAGAGGGGGGGGGGAAGGCAATGCAGATTATAAGTGTGTGAGTTTTTTGCAATGTAATAAAGAACTAAGAAAGGAAATGGAAGGCGCGCGCGTAGCGCGCGCTGTATGCTAATCCACTCTAAAAAAAAGGCATGTAAGAGATTTAATTGTTGCCGCTTTTTCGCGCTGCTGATTGGTTATCTCGCTTAACTCACTTCATGAGAACTGCGGCTTGCTTCGCGTCGTTTGCGCCTGTTAAATTATCAGGCAAATAACTGTCATCGCGTTGGTTAGCTCATGAAGAAAAGAATACAGAAGAGATATAAAATATAAGAATAGAGAATAGAAGGGAGAGGAAAAAGAGGAAAACGAAAGAGCAGACAAAGAAAAAAGCATATTATTTAAGCAAAAATAAACGTACGAATAAGGTAATTTTATAAGGTAATTTAAAAGGTCATTGTAATGATAAAGACGCTAAATAGTGGACCAACATGAAAAGTTAATAGTTACCGATAAAATGTAACTAAGTTAAGTTAAAAGTTAAGAATGTAAAAATGTAACTAAATTAAGGCCATTTAACTTTTTAACTTAACTTTTAACTTTTTAATAAGTTACTACCCAACCCTGATTATTATATAATATTTATATATATATATATATATATATATATATATATATATATATATATATAT
>NW_022639585.1:252507-252613 GCF_010583005.1 Odontomachus brunneus | reverse complement strand
TGCTTCAATATGAAGAAATCTGCGGCTGAGGCTCATCGAATGCTCTCAAATACTTATGGTGAGGCCGCTATTAGTGAAAGAACGTGTCATGAGTGGTTTCAACCTT
>NW_022639585.1:251497-252046 GCF_010583005.1 Odontomachus brunneus | reverse complement strand
TGACGTCGAAGACCGGCATAGCGGTGGAAGAGAGAAGGTTTTCGAAGATGCAGAATTGGAGGCATTACTTGATCAAGACTCGTGTCAAAATCAAGAACAATTGGAAAAGACGGAAGGGATTTCTGCATCGCATTGTGACTGGGGACGAAAAATGGGTTCATTACGATAACCCCAAGTGCAGAAAATCATTCCAAAAGCCGTTCCAACCAGATCCAATCATGTCCAGATCTTGCCTTGACCGGTTGGATCATGTCCAATTCTTGCCTTGACTAGTTGAATCGTGTAAGATAAGACGGAAAGTGAATACTTTACGAGATATTTTGAATTTTTTCATATTGCAACTTTGGAGCTTTATAACTCGAAAAGTAGAAACATTTCAATGAAGAAACATTTCATTACAATGTTTTGGAAAGCTCTCGAGGTCAGCTACAAGAATATGTAATAAAAAATAGGGGATGCCATTTAAAAAAATTGAGGTGACTTTCATGTGACTTTCAAATAATTCTTCAAGGTCAAAGCAATGGTACCATCTTATGGTCCCCTCGAAAC
>NW_022639585.1:250774-251263 GCF_010583005.1 Odontomachus brunneus | reverse complement strand
TATTGTATTTACTGATTTTAGCAGATTGATCTTGGGTGGCGTTGCCAAGGTAAAAAATCAGTTGTTTTCACGGCTACTCACAATCAGTTTTGATTTGGAGTAGCTGTAAAAACAACTGATTGTGAGTAGCCGTGAAAACAATTGATTTTGAATAGCTGTGAAAACAACTGATTTTGAGTAGCTGTGAAAACAACTAATTGTGAGTAGCCGTGAAAACAACTGATTGTGAGTAGCTGTGAAAACAACTAATTGTGAGTAGCCGTGGAAACAACTGGTTATGAGTAGCCGTGAAAACAACTGATTTTTTACCTTGGCAAGGCCACCCAAGATCAATCTGCTAAAATCAGTAAATACAATAGATCTTTTTAAGATCTGAAACAGTTTTTTGTAAAACTTATATTTTTCGAGATATTTCACCGGTCCGATACTTTTGCCCCACCCTGTATATACATATACATGTATAGGGTGGACCATTTTAATCCATCCAGT
>NW_022639585.1:249422-250764 GCF_010583005.1 Odontomachus brunneus | reverse complement strand
ATATATATATATATATATATATATATATATATATATATATATATATACATATATAGGGTGACCCATTTTAATCTATAATTCCGAATATCTCCTAAACTACCCGTTCTACGGGAAAATAGTTGGGAAAAAAATGTTTAGGACAGAAGGGTTCACGAACCTGTGCTAATGATCTTGACCTTGAGATGACCTTTTAAGGTTATTTGAAGGTCAATATCTTTTTTTTTTAATGGGAACCCCTATTTTTGACCCCGCATTTGGAAAGAACAGGAAATTTTACGTTGTCCTGAACATTTTTTGTCGCTACTATTTTCCCGTAGAACGGGTAGTTTAGGAGATATTTGGAATTATAGATTAAAATGGGTCACCCTGTATATGTATATATATATATATATATATATATATATATATATATATATATATATATGTAAAAATCGATTTTCATTTATTTCGTGAATAAATATCAATGTATCACTTATACTTATAACATACGTCTTACTACTGCGGATGACCATATTTCACTACTTTGACCCTTTATATTTTGGGAAATATTGACTTTTGCAATGACTGTTAATATTGACTTGGTGCAATGATAATTTTTTATCAGCATGACGAAAACTATAACAGTGAAATTTTAGCCAATTTGACCGAAAACCATTTTCCATAGGTTATGTGCGGGGTCCTTTAACAATTTTTTTAATATAAAAAAATAACTTAATATAAAATCGAATTAAAGCATTGTTTACGACATATCTTAAGGTACTTAAAAAAAATTTTTTTGTATTTTTTCGATCCAAAGTAGCGGCCTACAGCTGACGGAACCTAATACGTTTTTTTGGAGGTGCTTCGGGGCTTGACATTTAGCGTTCACATATTTTGACCTAGAATAAAAAAAAAATTTTTTTTATCTACATTAGAATGCCTAGAGAAGTACATAGGGGTTTTTGAAAATATTGATTTTTTCAGAAATGGCAAGCGTTTAAAGTCACAGTTGCATTTTTTGCCAAAAAATTTTGTGAAAAACTGTTTATAAAATAAATATTTTTATATATCGAAAAACTCCTACATACTCCTTTGCGGAATATATCTAAGAAGTTGCTGCTAAAATTTGAAATTATTCGAATAAAAATTATTGAAGTTATGTGTCAGGCTAATTTGAAAAACGTTGTTTTGAGAAGAACGTGTTGAAAGTATTACTAGGTGCGCAACTAAGTTTCCGGGTTTTTTTGATCAATGAAAAATGAAAAATTTCAAGAGCAATACAAGAAATGGTTTATTCAAAGTATCGTCCCTCGTTAGTATATTTTTGCCATCTCTCTGGCAATACATGAATACCGCGACGATA
>NW_022639585.1:237962-249412 GCF_010583005.1 Odontomachus brunneus | reverse complement strand
AAAACGACGCGTTTTTGGACCGAAACCATTCATCCAACCAATTTTGCACTTCTTCGAAATTGGTCAAGTGTAGCCCAGCCAAGCCACGCGCCATCGACTGGAACAAGTGATAATCGGAAGGGGCCAGATCTGGTGAATACGGCGGGTGCGATAGCAGATCCCATTTCAGCGTTTTGATGGTGTCCTGGACGATGGAAGTGCGATGGCACGGAGCGTTGTCGTGCTGCAATATCACTCGTTCGTGTCTCGTGTCCCATTCTGGCCGTTTTTCGAGCAATACATGGTTTAAATTAATCAGTTGTTGTCAGTAGCGATGCCCATTGACAGTTTCACCCGGTTTCAGCTGCTCATAGTACACGATTCTTTTCTGGTCCCACCAAACGCAGAGCATTGTCTTCTTTCCGAAGCGATTTGGCCGTGCCGTCGATGTTGATGCTTCGCCAGGTGAAAGCCACGATTTTTTGCGTTTGGGATTCTCGAAATATATCCACTTCTCATCGCCAGTAACAATTCGATGCAGGAAACTTTTTTCTTTCATGCCGCAAAAGAAAAATTTCGGAAGTGGCTCTTCGATTTTCCATCTGTCTCTCAGTCAACTCATACAGCACCCATTTTCCTTCCTTTTGAATTTTTCCCATGGCATGCAAACGTTTGGAAATACTTTGGCGAGTCATGTTTAATGCCTCCGCAAGTTGATCTTGTGTTTCGTATCATCTTCATCCAATAACGCTTGCAGATCGACGTTCTCAATTGGTCTTCCGGAGCGCTCCTTGTTCTTAGTGTCGAAATCGTCACTTCTGAAGCGTTTAAACCAATCTTCACAGGTAGTTTTCGATGGTGCATGTTCGCCGTAGGCCTCCTCAAGCAAACGACATGCTTTAGCTGCATTTTTTTCAAGTTAAAGCAGAAAAGCAAAGCTTCCCGCAAATGCTGTTTATTTGGCACAAAACTCGACATCTTCATTGTTAGAAAAAATATTTTTGCGTTGCGATATGTGTTGGTATTATGACCGGTTATTGTTGACAGATGTTCAAGCTATAAAAGAAACACAACTTTAGACATGTATGTCGGCTACATGTGTCGTTAGCGCCATCCATGTGTGAAATCCGGAAACTTAGTTGCGCACTTAGTAATACTGTTTTTTGTTCTTAAAAATTGTGACTTAAAAATTGACTTCAAAATTTTTTTACCATCACTCCGCATACTCCATTACTGCGCTATGCGCAGTTTGTCGACCTCGACAGAAATTATAAGAATTAGACCCTATTATGATGCCAAAAACTTTCATAACTTCCATGATGTTGCTCAGACCATCGTTAAAGACACACACAGATAAATCAGTAATTATATCCAAGGTCTTTTTGCCGCTCGAACTGCCTACTCTCTGGTGTCAGATTCCATACAATTGAATTAAAACTTTCGTTGCTATTTTAAGTATAACTCTCTAAACAACGACTAAGCACTTTATCTTTGCTCAATTCGCGCGCTCCGATACGTTTAGCGGCGCTGTATCGTACCTTACGATGTTGACTTTAACTTCGTTAAAAAATTGTTTTTCGTTGTAAATCGAATTGCAACTTATTTTTACGAAAATAAGATACCGAAAAAGAAATAAAAAAAAAAACAATTTCTGCATTTTTGAAAATTCTACCGTGACTATACCCCTTAAGTATATCTTGCAGATATCTAACAAAATTTTTTAGACGGCTTAAAGTGTCACATAAGATGTTTTCTACATTTCTTTCAGATATCTTAAAGATACCTTAACATGTTGCATCAGATGTTTTTTAGATTCCTAAAATATATCTTTTTGAAAAATTCAAGACATCTTGAGACATGACAAGATATCTTTTAGTAATCTAAAAAATATATTTTTATCTATTTGAATGATAATGTAGACAGTCATATCCCATATAACACAAATGTCCAAAATATATCCAAGGGATGTCTCAGAAATGTATAATATCTCTGGGACGTATTTGTAGCTCGTTAAACAATATTTTGTTGCAAGAACGTTTTTATAACATCGCAATATCACCGTACGACGTATAAACGTCTGTCGTATAAACGTTTTGATAACGTTTTAGAAATTAGAAATATCATGATTCAATTACTTTATGCAACGTTGCACTTACAACGTATTTTAAGCGTTTGTAAAACATTACATATGCGATGTCGCATTTACAACGTTTGTAAAACTTGCATGGATTGTTAAGGAAACGTTACAACTTTCGTTCTAAAAACAACGCATATAAAACGTTCCAGAAACTATAAATTTTCTGCTTCATTTATTTATTTACAACGTTGCATTTGTAACGTTTTTGTAACAAATATTTTTTTATCATAAATATTATAAATATATTTATTAAAATATATAATTTATATACATTTTTTTCTTTTTTCCCGAACTTTTCTTAAATTTTTCATTATATTGTTTCACACGTTACTTAATTCAAGTTAAACAGTATACTGAGAGAAAAATTTCATAAAATGAAAAAAATATATTTTTTCGATATCAAATTTGCTGATTAAAATAAATATTTATTTCGTTTAAAAAAATATTTTGCAATATGAAACAATTTACGAATCGAATCAAATAATAACTACTATTACTTGAAATCAAATATGAAGTTTTTTAAACCAATAAAATATGCACTTAAAAATAAGAAAGATATGTATTACAATTTAATAAATCGTTTTTCTTTAAATAAGCAGCTAAAAACAATAAAATTTCTTTTTAATTTTAAATTAATCTAGTTATTTAAATGCATGAATTGGTTGATATTGTTTATTAATAATAAAAAAAAATATTGTTGAAAGTACAGTTACAATACAAGGAATATATATTCAGCAAAAGATGAGTGTCAATAAAGCCGTTTTTTGGCCCACGTCAGAATCACTTCAAACTGTGCTATTTTATTCTTCTCGATGGAACTCACAAACCCACTAGAAACGTTTGCTATTCAAGTAATTAGGTGCTGAAAATAAGGCACTTTAAGATTTCATATTTACATGGGATATCACGCATAGTTGCAATGTGTACCTCATTTTACTCTGTTATCAATAAGCCCTCATTAACATACTTTCTCAAAAACTACTCATATATACAGTGTTCATAAAGTTCCGGGACGGCGAAATATCTCCAAAACTAAGCATTTTAGAAAAAAGTGTTTCTGATTAAATTTATAGGGTTTCAAGAAATCTATTTCTTATGTTTTTTAATTTGACCTTGAATGAGGTAGTCAAGGTCAGGACAAGGTCAACTTGAATTTTTTAAATAGAATTACCTATTTTTTATTACATATTTTTGTAGCTTATCTCGAGAGTTTTCCGAAATATTATAATGACATATTTTTTCATTAAGTATTTCTTGAGTAATGAAATTTGAAAGTTACAATATCGTCGGCGTTAACATTACCCTAGGTGTACCACGCGGAAATTCCTCGATCGGATTTACACCTCTTTCGTGTGTGTGTGTGTGTGTGTGTGTGTGTGTGTGTGTGTGTGTGTGTGTGTGTGCGCGCGTGTATGTGATGTGACGGTTCTCAGGCTTTATCTGTTCCTTAATTTATTATCGCAACATCCACCAATCGCCCATATATTCATCCATGCACACACACACACACACACACGCGCGCGCGCGCGAAGGAAGTATAAGTCCGACCGAGGAAACTCCGCGTGATACACCTTGGGTAATGTTAACGCCGACGGTACTGTAATTTTAAAGTTTTATTACTCAAGAAATACTTAATGAAAAAATACGTTATAGTGTTTCGGAAAGCTCTCGAGATAAACTACAAAAAATATGTAATAAAAAATAGGTGGTCCTATTTAAAAAATTCAAGTTGACCTTGCCCTGACCTTGACTACCCTATCCTATACCTATAGTTTGACAAAGTCAAACTAAAAATATCAGTAAATAGATTTCTTGAAACCCTATAACTATTATCTGAAACACTTTTTCCTAAAATGCTTAGTTTTTTTAGATATTTCGCCGTCCCGAAATCTTATTGATACTCTATTTAGTACATGAAATATGCGATTATTTTATCCCTCTGCCATCACATTGAAATCGAGCTCCGTATTAATCGTATATTTTATTTTCATCAAATATGCAAACAATAATATTGCTTCTAAGAAATTGGACGATAAAATTGTGATTTAATGTTGATTTAGAGAATTCAGGATATTTAGAAGACATAATAAATATTGCGGAGAGAAAGAAAGAAGCTATTTCTTACCTCCTGTGCGCTTGTAAAACTTAAAAAGCCGGCAGATTTTTAACCCTGGTCATACTTTCTAATCGTAAGATGTTGGTCACATAGGGTGCGGCACACCCCAATGTCATTTTCGTGTTGCCATCTTAATAAGATCGCATTTTTAAATTATTTAATGGTGTTGACATATTCTTGAAAGTCATAAAAACATGCTCCAATAGTTAAAGAAACAAAAAAAAATTATATACTTACAAGGGAAGCTTTCAGCTAGCGAGTCACCGATTTTACTGAACTTTTACAGAAATATAGTCCTGGTGTAGTAGTAACAAATGCTATTCGGAGAAGATGCGCCTCTCAAGCATTTATGAGAAATCGCTATTTGAAGTTTAGTTCTTTCTATTAGTGCCGAATTTTGATGATTGTTTCTCGCGTATCGCGTCGCGAAAGAAATTTCACGAATATTGCGTCGCGGCATACTTTTGTTTTGTGAGTCTCTAGGACGAATACCGAAATCAAGTTATGCAAGCGGAGCAGATTCGAAGGTTCTCGCGTCCCTAACTTTGTGCCCCTCGGCTCCCCTTGCCGGCCACCTGGACCAAAGGAGCGGAGAACATCGAGGGACGAAGGAGCAACGGACGACGGCTCATCACTCTCGCTCAGGTGAATCGTTCTCTAAAATTTTAATGTTAGAACATTCTCGAATTCCCGCTCGGTCAGCGATATTAAATATTATAACGACTAGAATATTCTATATCGAGAGCACAGTTACTGCAATTAGACGCGAGGCTGTCAACTGTATTTACTTTTAGCGGATGCTAAGCGGACACAGCGAGCAAGCGAGGCCGCGCGGATCCCAGTGTGAAAAAACGAGAGCGCCGATAGAGACAGCGAGTAGATCCACGACGGCAACAGTGTCTCGATACAGGGGCTGTCTCGAGATAGGAAGTACCGAAAATTGCCGATTCCCGAATGCCGAACATCGCAGGGCAAGAAGGGAAGTGACGAGAGAGGACCGGCGAGGATCCGCGGACAACCTAAAGCCGACGGATCAACAGCTTTATCGCGACCGTCGCCGCGACAAGACGAATACCGAGTCAGCGGAATTACCGATACCGAGAGTATGAGAGAGAGAGTGAGAGAGCAAAGAGTGAAAGAGAAAGAGCAAGAACGAGTGCAGAGAGAGAGCAGGAGAGTGGAGTGCGAGAGAGCGGAGTGAGAGCCGGGTAGAGAGAGAAGATAGCCAGGGAGAGCGACCGAGGAGAATACCGCCACCGCCGACGTCCTTCGCCAGGAGAGCCGCCGACTTCTGTAAGACCTCTCATCTGCTCCGTATTTTGTCGATCGTGCCGTATTGTTTTTCGTGTACCGTTAACTCGTCCGCGGGGCGGCCGCGTGACATAAGACCACCCGAGGAGATCGTCCTCGGGTTTTCATTGTCGCGAATCCATTATCGTATCGTGATTAGCGTTTTCTTGTGTGAGCATCGCCGTGCACTTCTTACCGGGACATGCGAGAGTCCCGCAAATAAATTCATTATTATTGAATACGCGTGGAGTCATTTTCGCCCTTCCTGAACCCATCCCGTCTCTGACTTTAAACTAACAGGAGATACCTGTCCCGACGATTCTCGGGACACGCGAATTTTGTGTCGTCTATCGCATCTCGCGTTTATCGAGGTGGTGCGGCCTTTTCCGCATCTGGCGCCCAACTATCGTTTTCATTTTTGTGGCGTGAACCGGAGCCGACGGCAATTTGCTGACGCGGCTGATAGGCGACTGTCTGCCGTCGCTCGCGAGCTAGCCTCGCGAAGTATTGTCGCAACACACACGATATATTTACATGATATAGAGAAATAAGTTATAAATATTTGTAATGTTTTATTTATGCAAAGGTGTACAAAAAGATAGATATACATTAAAACAAATGCAATAACGGTAAAAAAAAAACATGGACACAATGAGACGCGAACACGCAACTTTCCGACTCGAACCGCGAGGTTTAGTCTGCTGCGCTACCGCAGCTACTTAATCATTCTCTTATTACGACGGCACTAATGGAAAAGACTAAATTTTAAATAGCGATATCTTATAAATGCTTGAGAGGCGCATTTTCTCCGAATAGTATTTGTTACTACTGCACCAGTACTACATTTCTGTAAAAGTTCAGCAAAATCAATGACTCGCTAGCTGAAAGCTCCCCTTGTTAGATTTAACGTTAAATTAAGAGTTTCAGAAAAATGAATATTTTTTTCAAAAATTCGCCAATTTTTCAAATAATAATATTAAGGTCTGAAAACTTTGAAACTGCTCAGTACCTGTATTTTTTAGAAAAAAATAGTTTATAAATGGATCTTGAAAAAAGTTATTTCACAGTGGGATGCACTACATCCCCTTCCTTTTTTACAGACTGCTGGAAGCACACTGACGCCTCGCCGAGTCAACCGAAATGTTCAAACGTATAGTTATGAGTTTTGACTAACGGCCGGTGACGTCCCTGACCCTATTTTGAATGTTTAAGGGCGCGTAATTTGAAATTGAAAATTTCTTGGGGTTCTGTATATCCCATGTGACCAGTAAGGCTTAAATCTGCCAGTTCTATGTAATCTAACCAGATAGAGCTTCGTTTTCCCCTTGTTCGGTCTAATCTGAAATGTTTCCAACATTTTCAACATATTGTGCGTACTGCTGGCATAATCTTTGCTTTAACTGTTTAGAATGTCTCATGTATCCCAGATACCATAAGACTGATGTTTGCGCACAACAACCAACCGTTCTAGCGCCTACTTTGCACTGGCAGTACCATGATGATATAATATAATATCATAATATAATTGGATTGATGATTCGCTATATTCTGTCCACAAATTATGCACCTTTGATGAAGTATGACGCGATTGTAGTTGAAGATGAACAATGTTTCTCTCTTGTCTGTGAATGAAAAGTTGGTACATGCCACCATCAGCTATGTGCCATTATCAACTATAATAGCACGTACCAACTTTTCATCCACAGGCAAGAGAAAAACATCGTTCGCTTTCAACTATAATCGCGTCACACCTTATCAAAGGTATACGAGGTGTGGCTATTAAATAACGAGACTGACGCTGTAAAACATTTTATTTTGATTTCATACATTTTTACTTATTATCACCTTCAATATACACCCCTCCTCTATCCCTACAACGCTCCATGCGAATCTTCCATTGTTCGAAGCAGTGCTGGAAGTCTTCTTCTGTCAGCTCCTTCAGGACGCGTGCCGCTTTCTCTTTCACAGCTTCAACGGACTCAAATCTTGTTCCTTTTAAGGCAGATTTCACCTTAGGAAACAGATAGAAGTCGCACGGCGCAAGATCTGGCGAATAAGGCGGATGGTCTAACACTGGGATGCTGAACTTGGCTAGAAACCTCTTGACAGACAATGCGGAATGAGCCGGCGCATTGTCTTGGTGGAGAACCCATGACTTGTCCGTACGGATTCTTTATCAATTTACCGTACGGATTCTTTATTAATTCCTACAGTTTCAGCAATCGCACGAATACTTAACCGACGGTCAGATCGAATCAGATTACCGATTTTTTCGATATTGTCATCCGTTTTTGACGTGGAAGGGCGACCCGGGCGTGAATCATCTTGAACGTCTTCTCGGCTATCTTGAAAACGCTTAAACCACTCAAAAACACATGCGCGCGATAAACATTCATTGCCATACACTTCGTTCAATAAATTATATGTTTCAGTAGCAGTTTTTCCAAGTTTCATGTGAAATTTCACAACAATTCGTTGCTCTACTGTTACACTTAACATTTTTCCGGCGAAACAAAAAAACAACTCTAATGCGAATGAAGGCTACGGCTATACTGATTTGTTTACAGAAGCGAGAGGCACTGCATTCGAAAGAGAAGGCTTCACGATAATAGCTATGGCTTGCTGGCGTTTGGCGCATGCGCACTTCTTCTGTAGCAGCGTCAGTCTCGTTATTTAATAGCCACACCTCGTATAATCCTGCCGACTTCTTAAGTTTCACAAGCGCACAGGAGCTAAGAAATAGCTTCTCTCTCCTCTCTCTCTTTCCCTCCCTCCCTCCCTCCCTCTCTCCCTCCCATTCCTTCTCTCTCTCCCTCTCCCTCTCTCTCTCTCTCTCTCTTTCTCTCTTCGCAATATTTATCATATCTTCTAAATATCTTAAATTTTCAAAATTAACTTTAAGTCACCATTATAAAAAATTAAACGATTTTATCATTCAATTCCATATAAGCAACATAATTGCTTGCATATTTGGTGAAAATAAAATATACTAATTAATATGGAGCTCGATTTCAATGTGATGGCAGAGTAGTAAAATAACCGTTTTGACATATTTCTCACACACACACACACACACACGCACGCACGCACGCACGCATGCACGCACACGAGTAGTTTTTGAGAAAGTATGATAATGTGGGCTCATTGATAACAGAGTGAAATGAGGTACACATTGCAACTATACGTGATATCCCATGTAAATCTGAAATTTAAGAATGCCTCATTCTCAGCATCTAATTACTTGAACAATAAAGGGTTCTAGTGGGTTATGAGTTCTATCGCGAGGAATAAAGTAGCACAGTTTGAAGTAATTTTGACGTGGGCCAAAAACGGCCTTATTGACACTCATCCTTTGATATATAAAAAAAATATATTTTTCATATCACGAAATTTTTCTTTAGAAAAATAGATAGTGGACAGAAATTTACGTAAAAATCATCAAAATGATCATCGTGTGAAAAAATATTAAAATTAAGTCATTTTATTAAATTATATTATCAAAACATTATATTACTGTGTTAATTATAATGTAAACAAAATGTAAACAAAATGTAAGACTTTTATATCGATTGAAGAAATGGTGTAGTGTCTAATGTAACAGACTCATAATGCAGAGATGCCTCCAGGGTGTCTAAGTTCGAGTCCCACCAGTGCCAGTGAAAATTTTTCAATATGATATGTCATCGGAATCAAGTAATCTAAAGTTTTTAAGTAATACTTTAAGCATACTTTAAGCAAGCATATACTTTCAGAATACTTTAAGAATTCATTGTGCTATCTTGAGTATGTTATTAGTCTAAAATACTTGTTATTTGAGATAAGAAAATAATTTTTTCTTTAAAAAAAGTACTTGTTTTGCTTAAAAAATATTTAATTTTTTAAAGAAATTATTTATTATTATTAAAATAACAATATTTGGATTTAAAAAAACTAATTCTTTAAATTAAAACCTAAAATTTTTTTTAAATTAAATATTACAAATGAGGAAATATATAAATCAAATATAGAAATCAGTAAGTTTTTTTTTATTTTACATTAATAATTTATTACTTTTCACAAAAACTTATTTTTGTCTTTATAATGTATAGATATTTTATTTAAATATATGTAATATTACATTGAAATAAATATTTCACTAAATGTATTGAAACAAATTTTTCTTTTAATTCAAATAATATTTTTTTTTAAATCATTATATTTTTCTTTCAATGTACTTTGAAAATTTGCTTACTATTGTTGAGATTCGAACTTAAGATCTTTAGTTTTTGAGTGATTTACCTTACCTACTGCATCACTGTCACTTTTACCGAAAGACACATTATATTGTATACATATAGTATATCCATCTACGAATCAAATTATTTATTAAAAGAAAAGAATAGATTCTTTTAAATGTAAAAGTATAAAACGTATGTAAAAGTTTATATATTAAATATATATATGTAAAAGTTTAAAACTTATATAAGAAGTATAAAAAAGTATATAAGAAGTTTAAAAAATATTTACTTGTTTTAAATGTAAGTAAAATACAAATAAATCATTTTGTAAATTTAAATAAATTTTTTTCTGATAATATGGAACTTTAATTTGGAACATAAAAAAAAGTACTTTTAATATTAGAAAATAATTTATTTAGATGTATAAAGTGATTTATTTGTATTTTTCATTTACTTTTAAAACAAGCAACTATTTATTTAAACTCAGTTTTTACATTAAAAAAAAACTAATTTTCTTCTTGTAAGGAAATCATTTGCTTATTCCTATATACTGATATTTTAAACTAAAGAAATCATTTTTTTTTCTAGAAAGTCATAATTTTACAGCTCATTTTAAAATAAAAAAAATATTACCTTATATTTATTACATATTTTCTAAAATCTAACAAATATTTTTTAAGTTAAGAAATTATATTTAAAATATATTTTTCTTATTTAAAGAATTTTTTTAGTGTATATATAAGGTGTAGTAAAAAGAAATCCATTATTTTTCCAATAGATGGCTTTAGTAATGTGTATCTCGCGTTGTATAAGTGCGATCGGTTTACGCTAGATGGCGTTAGAAAGATAAGATTTTGTATTAAAAAAACTTCTCAGACAGTTTTGTGATTGTTTGACTCAGTATTGTTTGAGCGCGCGTCAAAGATGGACACCAGCAAAGAGAAAATATGCCATATTTTATAGTTTTTCTTCGATAAAGGCGAAAACGCAAACCAGGCGGCTGAAAATGTGAATAGTGTTTATGGTCCGGATACTGTAACAGTCAATCACGCGCAATTTTGGTTTCGTCGATTCCGTTTCGGTAATTTTGATGTCAAAGATGCACCACACTCTAGAAGGCCAATTGTCGAAAATGTCGATAAAATAATGGAAATCGTCGAGTCCGACCGTCATGTAAGCACTGTTTCGATTGCCCAGGAGCTAAACATTGCACAAAAAACCGTTTGGAACCACTTGAATAAGGCTGGATACAAAAAGAAGCTCGATGTATGGGTGCCACACGAGTTAACGCAAAAAAAACCTTATGGACCGAGTTTCCATCTGCGAATCGCTGCTGAATCGCAACAAAATCGACCCATTTCTGCAGCGGATGGTGACTGGTGATGAAAAGTGGGTCACTTACGACAACGTCAAGCGAAAACGGTCGTGGTCGAAACGCGGTGAGCCGGCGCAAACGGTGGCCAAGCCAGGATTGACGGTCAGGAAGGCTTTGCTGTGTGTTTGGTGGGATTGGCAGGGAATCATCCACTATGAGCTGCTCCCCTACGGCCAAACTCTTAATTCGGACCTGTACTGTCAACAATTTGACCGTCTGAAATCAATGAATCCGTGAATCCGTGAATCTATCGCCCAGAAATGGCCAGTTTTGGCCAATAGAAGAGGAATTGTTTTCCATCAGGACAACGCCAGGCCACACACATCGATAGTGACT
>NW_022639585.1:237422-237605 GCF_010583005.1 Odontomachus brunneus | reverse complement strand
TGTGTGTGTGTGTGTGTGTGTGTGTGTGTGTGTGTGTGTGTGTGTGTGTATATATCATCCCAGTATCACACCAATCCTAAACTCGTACTGACATTTGGTACTATGTCAGTAGCGTTTACCATAAATTGTTACTGGGACACTTTGATGCCAGTAGTATATTCCTACTTGGATGTATATATAAAT
>NW_022639585.1:237196-237412 GCF_010583005.1 Odontomachus brunneus | reverse complement strand
ACACACATCGATAGTGACTTGCCAGAAGCTCCGGGAGCTTGGTTGGGAGATTCTTATGCATCACCTTATAGTCCGGACCTGGCACCAAGTGATTACCACTTATTCCTGTCTATGGCGAATGATTTTGCTGGTGAAAAATTCGCCTCAAGAGAAGCTTGTGAAAATCGACTGTCCCAGTTTTTTGCCAATAGAGAGAAGGGTTTCTATGAGAGAGGT
>NW_022639585.1:236784-237186 GCF_010583005.1 Odontomachus brunneus | reverse complement strand
ATGTATATATATATATATATATATATATATATATACATCTAAGTAGGAATAGAACGCTTGCCTAACAAGCGAACACGAGTTCGATTTCAGCCGTCGCTCCGAAGATTTCTTCCTCATATGTTTATTAAACATAGATCTGTATAGATACGAGAGCAATCCCCGCCCTATGGCCTGATCTTTCTTTCCATACTATATAGTTGTGATGTTAACAATTGTACAAATAATAAAAATTATTAGGAATCTATACTGGCCCAATACAGGGAATAGGTATTTCTCCAGTGCTAAGAATCAATACTTTTTTATACTAGTACAGTACTGATTTTCGGTACTGTGACAATACTGTTTTCCGATACTGGCACTTTTCTATCATCCCAGTATCACACCAATACTAAACCCGTACTG
>NW_022639585.1:228477-229402 GCF_010583005.1 Odontomachus brunneus | reverse complement strand
ATATATATATATATATATATATATATATATATATATATGTATATATATATATTACACCCAAGTAGGAATATACTACTGGCATCAAAGTGTCCCAGTAACAATTTATGGTAAACGCTATTGACATAGTACCAAATGTCAGTACGGGTTTAGTATTGGTGTGATACTGGGATGACAGAAAAGTGCCAATATCGGAAAACAGTATTGTCACAGTACCGAAAATCAGTACTGTACTAGTATAAAAAAGTATTGATTCTTAGCACTGGAGATATACCTATTCCCTGTATTGGGCCAGTATAGATTCCTAATAATTTTTATTATTATACTATATAGTATGGAAAGAAAGATCAGGCCATAGGGCGGGGATTGCTCTCGTACCTATACAGATCTATTTTTAATAATCATATGAGGAAGAAATCTTCGAGGCGACGGCTGAAATCGAACTCGTGTTCGCTTGTTAGGCAAGCGTTCTTACCACTGAGCTGTCTAAGTTTCGCGTTAGTAACTTCTTCCGTTTTCCCATAATGACATTGGTATCGTCCGTTTTTCGGTACCGGCCCAATATCCTTTATTGATAGATTATATACGATTTTTACTTGAGTACTGATTCTACGAATAGGGGCAGTAACAAAAATACAGCTTTTTAAATACTGGACCAGTACCGAAAATGACAAAAACTTTTCGGTAACATTCTAGTATACGTACGGTACGATTATCCAGTACCTCACCTTAGTACGGAGCCAGTACTAATAATACAGCTTTTTTGTATTAGACCCAATACTGAGCCTGTACTAAAACCGGACATTCGCTTTTCGGTATCGACCCAGTATCGGACTATTTTTCCGTATTGACGAAACGTATACGATTCCTACTTGGATATATATATATATATATATATATATATATATATATATATATATATATATAT
>NW_022639585.1:227677-227827 GCF_010583005.1 Odontomachus brunneus | reverse complement strand
TATATATATATATATATATATATATATATATATATATATATATATGTGTGTGTGTGTATATATATTAGGTGGTAAACTTAGTTCCTGCGGCTCGCAGTTAGATGACGTTAGTTGTAGGTGTAATTTACTTTGACACTGGCTGCATTTTAA
>NW_022639585.1:227349-227667 GCF_010583005.1 Odontomachus brunneus | reverse complement strand
ATAATAAAAATTATTAGGAATCTATACTGGCCCAATACAGGGAATAGGTATATCTCCAGTGCTAAGAATCAATACTTTTTTATACTAGTACAGTACTGATTTTCGGTACTGTGACAATACTGTTTTCCGATACTGGCACTTTTCTATCATCCCAGTATCACACCAATACTAAACCCGTACTGGCATTTCGTACTATGTCAGTAGCGTTTACCATAAATTGTTACTGGGACACTTTGATGCCAGTAGTATATTCCTACTTGGGTGTAATATATATACATATATATATATATATATATATATATATATATATATATATAT
>NW_022639585.1:224726-226901 GCF_010583005.1 Odontomachus brunneus | reverse complement strand
ATATATATATATATATATATATATATATATATATATATATATATATATATATATATGCATATCATTATTGCGTATTATTTGGACCGGATGAGGAGGGGCAACGGTGGAGTCGGGCATACATGGATAGCAAGTCTTAAAGGATAGCAACCTTTGATTTCGAGAGACTGACAGCTGTGTTATATGGTACAATAACATTGTTTCTCTCTGTAGTCGCCGTGCGCTCGGAATCGCGCCAGAGATGTCGCTTCCGAACAGCGTCTCTGAGCATCATCTAGAGAGAGGAGAGTGTTGTGAGCGTGGAGCATCAGGTAGAGCTCAGTGGTTTAGAGCAATTGCCCGACATACAAAAGACGAGTTCGAGTCCCGGCCAAAACCGCGCTCTCGATATTTTTCTTTTTCTGAAACAAAAAGATATGCAGATCTTGAACGCACGGTGTCCCGCCGCCACCTAATATACCTTCCTTCTTCTATGGAAATTATACGCAATAATATGCGTATATATATATATATATATATATATATATATATATATATATATATTTACTTTTATTTTTAATATTTAAATTTATTGGAAATATGTGATTTTTAAAAAATGGAATGTCATACTCAAGTTATAAGATTTTGTGGGAGGGAAGGGGACATAATGTAATAATACTATATATATTAAAGTATTTTTTTTAAAGTTAACTTTCATTTTTGTAATGGAATTATGTAGTGTTTTCTTTTAGTAAATTAATTTTCCTCATATTAACACACACACACACACACACACACACACACACACACACGCACACACACACATATATATATACACGCGCATACAAAATGTTTCCTCTATGTTTGTTGATATATATTCTTTTCTTTCTAGGTATGGGTGGACGCTGCAACACAGGTATTTTTTTCTTTGGGACCAGGCTTCGGAGTGTTGCTGGCTTACGCAAGTTACAATAAGTATCATAATAATGTTTACAAGTAAGGACGCAATATCTTATATAATATGCATGATGACAATGCATATACATTTAATATTAATGTTCTTCACAGAGATGCCCTCTTGACTAGCTTGATTAATAGTGCGACATCTTTTATCGCTGGATTTGTTATATTTTCCGTACTCGGTTACATGGCACATGCCAGCGGAAAATCCATTCAAGATGTTGCTACAGAGGGACCTGGTTTAGTCTTCATTGTTTATCCAGCAGCAATCGCTACTATGCCTGGTTCAATGTTTTGGGCGCTTATTTTTTTCATGATGTTACTCACACTTGGTTTAGACAGCTCGGTATGACTTTACATTACTATTATCTTAATGTGAACACTTCATTATTTAAGAAAATATTTATTGTGCTCGTATATGTTTGCTAAAGTAATTTATTGACACAAACGTACATTATAAAATCATAGATATTTCTAATCTTTTTGTACCTTCGTTTATGTACTCACATATACACACGTATGCACGCACGCATGCACACGCACATATACACGTATACATACATACACACAATAAGGATTATTAATTAATATTATTATTCGTATACATGATATTATTATTCGTATACATAAACCTTTTGATTTATTAAAACTGTATACAGAATATCGTACACTATAAAAAAATTGATTGTAACAATTAAAATCGAGTTGAACAAATTTAATTTTTGGTTTGTTTAGTAAACTTAATTTCTGATTTGTATATAGCGAACTAATTGTCTTAATTTTTTCAGTACAATTTTAATATTCTTGTAATCTCTTATTTTCATCAAACGAGCTAATCATTTTAGTAAAATTAATTATTCACGTTAAACGTTGATTTCACTATCCCGAAAACGGTAATCAAATAAGCTGTCAAGCTGGTCACCAAGAATTAAATTTGTTCAACTCGATTCTATTTTTTACAATCAATTTTTTTATATTGTACCATATTCTGTATATAGTTTTAAAAGATCAAAAGGTTTATGTATACGAATAATAATATTATATATACGAATAATAATATTAATAATTCTTATTGCGTATACTATATACAGGGTGTTCGGAAAGTACCGGGACGCCCGAATATCAGGAAAAATATAAGTTTTACAAAAAAATGTTTCAGACAAAAGTTGTGGCGTTTAAAAAGATGTATTTACTGATCACATCAGTTTGACCTTGGGTTGCGTAGCGAAGGTCAGGTCA
>NW_022639585.1:209050-224607 GCF_010583005.1 Odontomachus brunneus | reverse complement strand
GGTATCGCATTAAAATAAAACTTTAAATAATAAATGTCTCGTCGAATATCCTGTAGCGTTTGGAGTGCTTGATTCGTATATCATTTTAATAATACATTGTGCGACAAGTGCGAGAAGTTCGCCCTGTTGCCGATTTGTACGGGTGATCGCACGAGCACCCCAAACGTGAGAGGCGAGGGGACTCACGATAATCAAGCACCCCAAACATGAGAGGTGAGGGAGGGGGGTTGGTACCCCTTATGTCAAAAGATAGCCCTTCTGATCTAATTCTCAAGATCAAGGTCATTGGAGGTTGTTCCGTTTATTTTCATTTCTTCGTAAAAATGCTAATGCCGGCGATCCTCTAACTTTGAAGCATTATAACTTGAAAAGTACTTCATGAAAAAATATTTTATTATAGCGTTTTGGAAAGCTCTCGAGATGTGCTATAAGAATATGCAATGAAAAATGGGGTGTTCCATTTAAAAAAATTAATGTGACCTTGACCTGACCTTCGCTACGCAACCCAAGGTCAAACTGATGTAATCAGTAAATACATCTTTTCAAATGCTACAACTTTTGTCTGAAACATTTTTTTGTAAAACTTATATTTTTCCTGATATTCGGGCGTCCCGGTACTTTCCGAACACCCTGTATATATGTGTGCGTCTGTACGCGTGAATGTATGTGTGTGAGTAAAATGTTTGACGAGTAAAAAATTTAACTTAACGTTTCTCCCAAATTGAATGAGCTACATATATTATCAAAAAGAATAATGTAATATTTTATTAAATTCTTTCTTTATAGAGTATGTATCGTAATAGAGCATTAATTTAGGCAATGTCCTGTTTATTATCCAAAATAAATTAACAATTTCAACTGAATAATAAAAAGCATAATAGATATCCAGTTTTAGATTCAAATTTTGTTTTAACTTCAAAGATGTCTCTGAGATTCGAGAAAGATGTCTTCTAGTGCGTATGGTATGGACATGAGATCTTTTACTGCGACTACTTCTGTTCCGTTATTGTAACAGAGCACACTTTAAGCGATCCTTTTAAGTTGTATTTTTTCTTTTTGTTAAGAGGAAATGCGTTACGCACACCTCCGGGAGGTCGAGGAATCTCCCGAGGGTAGTGTGGGACTTTCCCCTCCCCAAAATAGGGGTAGGGCCTACCCACTAAAAGGTACCTCTACCGGTGCCCTATCCTCGACGGCATTTGTGAGACGTCCCGGGAACCGCTCATGCATTCCTTCCGGGGCGTCCCGCCGCCATTTATAAGTTATATTGAATTTAATCAAAATATATTCACTTGGTTAAGTATGCAGAGTTTAAGTATTGCATTAATTTATCCAATATATTCAACTATTCAAAAAGTACTAACAATAACTAATAATTAAAAGTGGCAAAAGCCAAAGAAAATTTCAAAAAAGACGGACTTGTACAGGCAAGTGTCAGGCAATATTTACACTCTTATATATCGTATCAAGTTTTAAATGATGAAACTTGCACACTTACATCTCTCCGAGAATTTACCTACGAGCGAACGAGATGTCCAGCGCAATCTATCAATAGCTACTGAATCGTGTATCCGAACTCTGCATATTGTAATTTATTTAATAATCTAGAGAAATCTGTTGTAATGATTTCTTCTAGTTGAACAAATCTTGCAAACGTCCAACTATCAAAGACATTAGTTCAATATATTTATTGTCTGCTTTAGTTAACTTTTCATCTTCTAAGTAGAATTACTTATAGTATGCAGTTAGATCAATTTTTTTCGTTAATTGAAAAAACACTTATAGCGTTTCACTACATTTCTGTTTCTATTAACGTTTTACTTTTAACAAAATTTTTAGTAGCTTTATCATTTTTTCTCAATATATAAAGTACGATTTTTCAAGTAGGTTTTCGAAGTAGAGTATTTCTTCATAATATTAAATTAATTATATATAAAAATATAACGAAAAATTTATGCAATTTTACAGTTTGGTGGTTCGGAGGCGATTATAACAGCACTCAGTGACGAATTTCCAATAATCGGCAACAATCGTGAGATTTTTGTTGCGTGCTTGTTTACTTTGTACTTTTTAGTTGGACTTGCCTCCTGTTCACAGGTAAATATGTCAACTATGTACTATTGAGTGTACAACTTAATTCGGTCAGTTTTTTTGCTTGAAAAACACATTTATTTGAATGATAAAATGAATTAACACATTATTGAAAGTATTGTCTATCGCTAGCCACTACTTTTTCCCATCTTTCTGGCAATTTATGGATTCCGTCGCGGAAGAAGCGTTCATCTTTTGAAGCCAAGAATGAATCGAGCCAATTTTTGATACCCTGTTCTGAAGTGAAGTGTATTCCAGTCAAAGCGTTCTGCATCGATCGAAACAAATGGTAGTCGGAAGGGGCAAGGTCTGGGCTATAAGGCGGGTGAGCCAGAACTTCCCATCCGCTATTTTCCAAATAGTTTTTAACCGGAACAGCAACATGAGGCCGAGCGTTGTCATGGTGAAAGATTATGGACTCGTGTCTGGTCGCATATTCTGGACGTTTTTCGGCTATAGCTCGCTTTAAACGGATCAATTGTCGCCTGTAGAAGTCTCCCGTGATGGTTTGACCAGGTTTTAGCAGCTCATAGTGGATCACACCCTTCTGATCCCACCAAATACAGAGCATTACCTTGGCATCATGGATATTCGGCTTCGGCGTTGATGTTCCCGGTTGGCCGGGCTTTACATACGATTTTTTGCGTTTCGGGTTGTCGTAGTGAATCCATTTTTCGTCCCCGGTAATGATTCGATGCAGAAAAGACTTCTTTTTGTACCGTTCAAGCAACATTTCGGACATGCAAAATCGTCGTTCGATATCTCTCGGTTTCAATTCGTATGGGACCCAATTTCCTTGCTTTTGGATGTATCCCGCGGCTTTGAGTCGTTTCGAAATAGCTTGTTGAGTAACTTCCAATGTTCTTGCGAGCTCTTTTTGCGTTTGACACGAATCTTGATCGAGTAATGTTTCTAATTCTTCATCTTCAAACTTTTTCGGTTGACCCGAACGCTCTTTGTCTTCAACACTAAAATCACCACTTTGAAATCGTCGAAACCATTCTCTGCAAGATTTATCCGACGGTGCAGATTCACCATAAACTTCCACAAGCATTCGATGCGCTTCAGCTGTACTTTTCTTCCAATTGAAACAAAAAATCAAAACTTCCCGCAAATGGTGCTTATTTGGAACGAAACTCGACATTTTCAACGCAGTAAAAATTAAACTTGTTGTGCAAAACTCAAAGGCTTGTAAACAATATTTGGTTGACAGATGTTGACACTTCATGATACAGCAAAAATCAGCTGTCGCCGTCAACCATTTATAGCACCTAGAGCCATCTTTTGAAAACGGACCGAACTAAGTTGTACACCCAATATAAGTATACAAAATATATGAAAAATATATATCGAATTTTCTGGCTTAATTTACACTAATTTTATCGCGTTTAAATCTCAATAAATTTCGCGACACAATAAAATAACTCCAATTTTCATCAAGATATTTTACAAATGAAATTTTTTGCGTTGCTTAAGGGGGCAATACTGTTTTTCGGCTGAAAAAGGAAATTATTTTGTGAATTTTTTTTAGAAACTACGCGCCCGATTATTTTGAAACTTGGTATGCTAAATACTACATATTTTATTTGTATGTCAGAATTTTTATAATTATGTATGCTGCAAAATATAAAAATTATTGAAAAACACGTGAAACTGAAATGAGCGATTTTTGCTCCATAGCGCGCATTATATCTCTCGTTAATCTGAAATAAGATAGCTAAAAAATTACACTAGGGACATTCAGTTATCGCTGGAACTAGGGATATTGAAAACGGGTCGTTTTTCAGCAAGTTATAGGTATTTGAAAAAAACGCCTGAAAAATCATTTTAAAAATCAACAGTTTTTCATTAGAAATAAATAGGAAAAGTTAATATATTTTAATTTCACTGGTTCGGACAAAAATAGTACATGTTTTGAATATGTAGCTATAGGCAGAAGTCGATTAATTCAGCAGTTTGTCTCAAATCGTGCTCGCCAGTTAGAGAAAAATCGTTTTGAGAAAAACGCGTTTAAAGTTTTGAATACTATTTAAGCATATATTTCTAATACTTACGTAAATTTCAACCTAATCAGCGATTTCAGGCCCATAGAACAAACACACCTGAGTTGTTCTTTTGTTACTTAGGATTCATTGAACCTTCGTAGACCGCATATATCTGACGAAATTTTAAACGGCTTGGTGAGCGTCGGATTTGACCTGCGCGCCGTTTCGAATAATAGGCTGTAACGCAATTTTACGAATTTTTCGATGCGATAAGTAAGAATAGATTCTTAAAAGTATATTTTTTAATGAAATGTAAAAAAAGAAAAATTGATTTTTTTAATCAGAGAAACGGTATTATCCCCTTAATTTATATATTAAATCTAAAATATATATTTTTATTATATATTTATACGTGCATTTTTTCATATTATGGTATAAATGTTATAAATTGCACTGTTATTTAATATAGGGCGGGTTTTACTTTTTTCACTTGTTGGATCGATATGCGGCCGGATACTCTATGTTATTTGCTGTCCTTGCGGAAACAATTGCTGTTAGTTGGATCTATGGAACGGATCGATTTTGCGCAGATATCAAAGACATGATCGGTTTTTCGCCCGGTGTTTACTGGCGGGTGTGCTGGAAATTTGTAGCACCGCTATTTCTTATGGTATGTTACAAGATGTTATAAAATGTATTACATAGAAATAAATTTGCCTAAAATTATTATTTTCGATTATTCATATATTTCATATGTCGTATGTTTTATGTAGTATCTCATAAAAGCCATTATTGCTTTAAAAACAAAGAATAGATTTGATATTTATGGCAACCTTTATATGGGAAAATATGTTTATGACTATGTTTTTTATTTTATTATAGTTCATTATCGTCTACGGCCTAATGGGTTACGAACCTTTAACATACGAAGGCTACGTTTATCCTGTTTGGGCAAATGTATTGGGTTGGCTGATCGCATGTTCTTCTATTATTATGATCCCGGGTATGGCGATTTACAAAATCATGAGCACACCCGGCTCTGTCGTTCAAGTAAGTGTTCTATTTAAAAAAAATTTGTTATAATAATCAATATTTCTTCAATTTAAGAATTAACATAGAAAATCATACATGCGCATAGGCGATATTGCTTGACAGTATCGATATATTGTATCGATATGTCGTATCGTCATAATCATAGACATATATACATAGTAATAGCATATATACCAGACTGCGCGGTTTGTGCAGAGAAGTGAACCCGAAATGGAAAGACAGATATATGCGTCCAATAAGGCGTTTCTTGTTTAATTGTGCAGTTGGTGGGAAGAAGTAACACACATATGTTATACTATTGGAATTCAGCAAAATTACTATATAAATTAAATGAACCGGAGTTGGTAAAAGCTTGGTACACAAAAGTCAAATATCATTTTGCGAAATTTGCAATAGTTTTCGAGTAATTAATTATTTTGTCTGAGCAAATAAGCGCGCGACCGCGATACATGCGAATCGCGGCTCGCTACATCCCTCCGCCCATAGCTACGAGATATAGCGTATCTCATAGCCGCGATTCGCATGTATCACGGTTGCGCGCCGGTCCGAGCACATATTTGCTCAGACAAAATAATTAATTACTCGAAAACTATTGCAAATTTCGCAAAATGATATTTGACTTTTCTGTACCAAGCTTTTACCAAGTTCATCTAATTTATATAGTAATTTTGCTGAATCCCAATTAAAACTGCTAGTTCAGGGCAAGTTTTACTAAGTTTTATTTCACTTAACCGATTTAGCAACCTTGCAGGATTCTAACTGAAACCATAGACATAATAAGAATAGACTAAACGTGTTTTTGTTTGACAGTGAAGATCAGATAGGAAAGGATAGAAAACAAGTGCCGTGTAGTTCCTTTATAGAAATATCATACTAACAAGTAACACTAGGGAAGTGATAATCACCGATTTTCCTGAAACTGCGCATACAAGTAGTTCTTCAAAAACTATTAGACACGTATTTTTTTGTTTTTCCCCAAAAACGAATTTTGGGGTAGAAATCGCCCCTACAAATTTTGGTGGAGGGGTAAGAGGTACTTTACAAACTGTTTGTAGGATTCGTATGAAATTTGGTATCTAGGGCTTTTTGGCCTCGCTGATTTCGAATTTGAAGTCAGTTTTTGAAAATTCAAAATGGCGGATCCAATATGGCGGACGGATTTTAATTTTATTAAAGATTTCTATGAAACATGGTATGTAGGGGTTTTTGGCCTCGCTGATTACGAATCTGAAGTCAGTTTTTGAAAATTCAAAATGGCGGATCAAATATGGCGAACAGATTTTTAAACAGAACTAGATTTTTATGAAACTTCGAATTTTCGATCTTCTTCAGTCGCTGAATAAGAATCAGAAATTCTTCTTTGAACTACATTCAGCGTTACTCATTGTCAGGAAGAACGCCGTGGACTTCTTTGTAATAAAAGAAAAATAATTTTTGGGTTTATCGACATTTTCGAAAATATTGGTTTTTCCTTTTGAAGATTGAGGGCGTCAGTTATACATTAAACTTACCTGGTATTGAATTTTAAAAAGCTCTTGATATTCTATGAATAAAAGAAAATTAAAACCAATACTTACCTGCTACTACAGTCTAAATGTAACTTCTTTAAATGTATTATAAAGATTAAAAAACATGCATAAGACATGAGGCGTATACTTATTACATGTATTTTACATGTGAGCAGATACAGCTGATGAACTGACTGACATCTACAAATTCTGTATGAAATTGATTCTCAAACTTACCTGCGAGTTTATATGGTTCTTTTAATTATTAGGTTCTTGGTCTTTATTAATAATTCGCAAGTGAGTTCAAGCACCAGTTCCTTATAGTATCTGTAGATGTCAGTCACCTCAGCAGCCATATCTTCTCACATGTAAGATTCATCTTTAAAATAATAAAGTAGACGCCTTATGTTTTTTGAATATTTTTTAATCTTTATAACACATTTAAATCAGTTGTATTTATACTGCAAGAGCAGGTAAGTATTGGTTGTGCCACATAGCATACATTTGTAGATGTCAGTCAGCCCAGCAGCTATATCTGCTTACACGTAAGATCGAATCGGTCTGTCCAGAATCGGCGTAGCGGAGTATAATACATTTAAATAGTATAATATTTTAACATTTTAATAATATAGTACATTTAATTCAGTTGTATTTATACTGCAATAGCAGGTAAGTATTGGTTTTTACTTTCTTTTTTTTACAGTATAAGAAAAACTTTTTAAAACTCAATATTAGGTAAGTTTAATTTTAAACTAACGCCATCATTGGTCAAAGGAAGAAACCTTCAAAAATGTCGATGAACCTAAAAGATATTGTTCTCTTATTACAACAAAGTTTTAATCGTCCAGAATACAATCTGAAAACAGTAATTATAGAAGAAGAAAGATTATTTGCTCTTCATTTAGAGAATTTAATCAAAGAATCTGTTGACACCCAAATATTCTTTGAAAGTTTTGATAGCGGAAAAGTCACAGGCAAGAGGACTCACAGCAAAAACCTCCCGAAAAGTAAGAGGCAAGGGAACTCATATAAAAAAACTCCCGATATTGTGAGAGGCAAGGGAACTCACATAAAAAAACTCCCGATATTGTGAGAGGCAAGGGAACTCACAGCAAAAAACTCCCGATATTGTGAGAGGCAAGGGAACTCACAGCAAAAAACTCCCGATATTTTGAGAGGCAAGGGGACTTACAGAAAAAACCTCCCGAAAAGTGAGAGGCAAGGGGACTCACTTTTAATAAAACACCCCAATGGGAACAAAAAGCTACTACGTCCACGTCGTTGTTCCTGGGTAATGCTAAAAAAGTAGTTCAAAAAAGAATTTCTGATTCGTAATCAGCGAGGCCAAAAACCCTTAAATACCATGTTTTATAGAAATCCTTTAAAAAATGAAAATCCGTCCGCCATATTGGATCCGCCATTTTGAATTTTCAAAAACTGACTTCAGATTCGTAATCAGCGAGGCCAAAAAGCCCTAGATACCAAATTTCATACGAATCCTACAAACAGTTTGTAAAGTACCTCTTACCCCTTCCCCCCACCAAAATTTATAGGGGCGATTTCTACCCCAAAATTCGTTTTTGGGGAAAAACAAAAAAATACGTGTTTAATAGTTTTTGAAGAACTACTTGTATATGCAGTTTCAGGAAAATCGGTGAGTATCACTTCCCTAGTGTTACTTGCAAGAATCATTGATAATTACTTATTTTCAGTATTAAAAATACTGGCTAATAAGTAATTATCAATGGTTCTTAGTATGATATTTCTATAAGGGTTTTCTCTGTATATTCGCGCACGTGCAGTTAGATACAAACAACATATGACATACATATGTGTTAACTCTCCCCCACACAACACCAAATGATTACAAAAATGTTGCAAAAATATTACATTGCAAGTTTGCAATATTGCAGCAACGTTGCTGCAACGTTGCAGGATGATTGCAGCAAGGATGTAATATTTCTTCTCGGAGAGATTGCAGTGCATCATTATAGCAATGTTGCAGAACAATTTATTTGCAATAATGCAACATTATTGCATACGGGATAAATATAAACAAATAGGCGGAACTGTTTTACAATGCAAGATTGTTAGCATTGCATTACTGACGGTCTCGGCTCTGTAAGTTAAGATGTACATAAAAGTGTTAAAATTCATACAGCACAGAAGCTTGCAGCAACATTGCTACAATGTGACAAGATTGCATATTGCAGTGCAATATTGCAGAGATATTGCAGTGACTTTAATTTGCAATATTACTTTAGTAATATTATTGCAGCAAAATTTCAAAAATAGTACGAATATAATATAATATTTTTTACTTATTTACTAGTTATTTTTGTTACTTGTATTTAAAATTCAGTAATGTTTCATATCAATAGTGCTTATAAAATAGTACTTAGAATAATACTTGTTAGTGGCAGCCATTAATACTAGAATTTGTCTTATTACATATTTCTTATCCCATACAGCACAGAAGCTTGCAGCAACATTGCTACAACGTTGCAAGATTGTACATTGCAGTGCAATGTTGCAGAGATATTAATTTATAATATTACTTTAGCAATATTGCAGCACTATTTCAAAAATATGACGAATATAATATAATATTTTTTACTTATTTACTAGTTATTTTTGTTACTTGTATTTCAAATTCAGTAATATTTCACATCAATAGTGCTTATAGAATAGTACTCAGAATAGTACTTGTTAGTAGCAGTCATTAATACTAGAATTTGTCTTATTACATATTTCTTAAACTTCTTATACCCGTTTTTTCGGAGAAAATACTTTCTTTAGATTTAATACTCGTACTTGTTTAATTTTGTGGTTTTTTGTTTCATTAAAATATTATATTTTTAAACAAAATATCATTTTTTGAAATGATGAAAATAAAAGTTTTTATTTCGTTCAAGGAAATCATGTCATTTGATAAAACAACATTATTGTTTTAAATAGTATTTTATAAAAATTTCTCTCAAAATTTAGTAATTTGATTTTTCTAATTTGAATTTTCTTGGATTTTTCATTTTTTTGGTTAAAATTAATCATTATAACATTCTGTTAAAAATTTAAAATAATTATCACTGGTTCACTACATTATATCAATATTCATCGCATATCGAATGTTGTTGCATTGTTTCAATATCTATCAGTAAATTATCAAATAAACACCAAGTTAAAGTTATATAACTATTATTTGGTGTTTGCCAAGTATGTTATACTGTGAACACATAAGGATACATTATATAAGCATAAATCGTAAGAATATCGTTGGAGTCATTGGAAATCACCGCGTGCCGCTCGATCGTTAGGTTAAGCAGTACGGAATCAGGACATGGGTGAGATGACTGGTGGTTACCGCTTGGCATCGAAATTATCGAGAAAAGATTCACGAAAGTTTGAAGTGTGTTGTTGACAATCTTCGATACCTAATGGTTTATAAGACATGAAAAATTAGGAATTATAAGAATAATTTTTTAAATATTATGATTTTCTTATTTGTCACCTCGGCATAATAATTCTCAGTATTTGATTACTATCAATATCTAACAGTGATTTTATTATCAGTATTCACTAGAAATTAAGTACTGGCCAAAAATTACTGAATTACTGATAATACTTAATCACTAATAATTTTTCAATATTTCTTAGTATGATATTTCTGTAAAGGTATAAAGTAATAATAATATTGCATATGTATTATAATGCAATGTTGCTGCAATATCATGTGGCAATATTTCTCAGACGGAAATTTTACCGTTGCTGCAACACTGCTGCAATCTTGCAGCAAAATTTCACAATATTTTTGCAATGTTACAATCTTGCAGGAAAAATTGTTGCAATGTTGCTGCAATATTGGTGTGTTGTATGAGAATGTACATAAAAGTGTCCTCCAGCAATAAGTGTGTGTAATATCTTAAATATATTAATTGCTGCAAAAGACTTTAATGTACATTTTGATTTTAGAGAACCGAGGACATTGTTGTACATGATGCGATGATAATAATTCTGCGTAGTAAAATAGTTCCGCGTTTTTGTTTATATTCATCCTGTAAGCAAAGATATTACTCGATAAAGTGATGCATATTGGAATTATAATTATATTAAAAATCATATTATAAACATTGAAAAACTGTTATTATAAAAGTGTCTATTGAGACTTGATTCACGATTGTTTTTCAATAATATAATATTTTTCAGCAAATACAGAATTGAGACTATCGACAGTATTTACCAAAAATTCATACTATAAATTGTTGTCACAATCAAAGACATTTCACTGAACATGCAATTTTATAGTAAGCTTGTTACGTCGTGGAGGAGAGCATTACGTAACGAAATGCTTACGATAATCCTCAGCTATACATGTAGGTCGAAAAACGAGTCAGCGACCAGAAGGGTCGTTTTACACGCGCGTCGACATACGGCGAGTGGTTCTTTTTGTGTCAGAGACGTGAGTCCCTTTACCAGGGATAGAACTTAGAGCGAATAATCAGAGGGAAAGGGGGTTAAAGAAAATGGAATTTTAAGTCGGAATAATTAATTAATAAACACACAAAATGCTTATTTAGCGCGGCTCGTGTTATTAGGAGTGTGCATTAATTTTAAAGGATTTTTAAGATATGTCATAACTAGTACAATATGACCATATTGTTGCTACCTTCATGTCAAAGCACTATCATGTGGCTTTAGTTATGTGTCATTTTGCCGAAGTGTAAACAACATTGTTTTTTTAGCATTGAATATGTTGAATTTTGTGCAAAAAAAACGCAATTTGCGGGAAGCATTGCTTTTTTGCTTTTATTTGAAGAAAAATGCTGCTGAAAGTCAACGAATGCTGTCGGAAGCTTATGGTGATTATACTCCATCGATTTCAACATGTGAGTACTGATTTCGACGCTATAAAAAAGGTGATTTTGATACGGAAGGCAAAGAACGTCCAGGCCAGCTGAAAAAGTTTGAAGATGAGGAAGTGAAAGTTTACTCAATCAAGACCCGAGTCAAACGCAAGAAGAACTTGCAGAATCATTAATGTTGATCGATCAACGATTTCCAGAAGTTTGAAGGCCATTGGAATGATTCAAAAGCAAGGAAATTAAGTGCTGTACGAGTTGAAGCCGAGGGACGTCGAAAAGCGCAAAATGACCTGTGAATTGTTCCTTCAAAGACACAGAAGAAAAAGTTTTTTGACTCGTGATGGGTAATGAAAAATGAATACGCTACGATAATCCGAAGTGTAAAAAATCATGGTGTAGGTCAGGCGAACCATCAACATCGACGGCGAATATTCATAGCGCCAAGCTTATGCTTTGTATTTGGTGGGATCAGCTGGATGTAGTATATTATGAGCTGCTTCAACCCAACGAAACCATCACTGGGAAACGCTACCAACAACAATTGATGCAATTATGCCGAGCATTGAAGCAAAAACGACTAGATTACGCGAAAAGACACGACAAAGTGATTTTCCTGCACGACAACGCTCGGCCACATGTTGCGAAACCGGTCAAGGAAACGTTAAAAGCGCTTAACTGGGATGTCTTACCAGACCCGCCGTATTCTCCAGATATTGCTCCTTCCGATTACTATTTATTTCGATCTCATAATCTGTCTGACCAGCGCTTCCATTCTTATGAGAATATCAAAAAATGGGTCGATTCGTGGATAGCCTCAAAAGATGTGTCGTTCTTTCGACGTGGAATCCACCTATTATCAGAAAGATTGGAAAAAGTAGTGGCTAGCGATGGACAATATTTTGAATGATCAATGTGTAACCATTTTTTCACAATAAAGCTGTATTTTTACCAAAAAATTACTTAAAATTAATGAACACTCCTAATACAATTCAGAGGATTACAAAAGCGAAAGTAAAATAACAAATTTGTGAGTTATAAGTGTGCGTGTATGTGTGTAGGGAGGGACTCAGGTACGTAGTTTAAGAATGAATACGTGGTGATGGAAAGCTGGACTGTGAATTTAGCACGGGAAAAGGAGGTAGGATATGCTTAGGGAAATCGGAAGAATTGTTGACTCCGAGGAAAGAGACGAGTATCAGACTCATCGGAATTATTGAAATGACTAAAAAAATGCGGCGGAAGCGGTAGTGAGATTTAAAATAAACGACTTATTTTCGGAATATGGAACGGATGTAGATTATCACGAGAATTTAGTCCTCAGAGCGTGTCCTTCTTGCGACTTGTTTATTGTGTCTGTAATGCCCTCTCAGATTGCTGGGCATTTTCTGAGTTCGGTTACTGTCCGAGTGATGTACACCAAAACTTTGTTTTAACTCGCGTCGCGGAAAACAATAGTTACTCGATCGTATCATCGAGACAAGATGACTTAAGGTCCAAAATGAATATTGAAGTGACAACGGCCTTAGAGAACTTTGGGAAAGGAATAAGAGACTCAGCTCTAAGAAGTATCTGATCTGACAATGCGAACGCAAATGCGTCTGCGAATATGAGTATGAATGCGCGTATGAATGCGAATACGAGTATGAATGCGAATGCGAATACAAATATAAATGTGCGTATGAATGTGCCCGCGGCGCGGAGTCGTGGTTTTTAAAAGATATGAGTCAGGGGTGGTTTGGTTTGGAAAATGTGAATTTTCGGGGATACTTGTTTTTAGATTCGTTAGAAGTGGTAGATATGGGGTGAGATCTGCAGTCAGTAATACTTTAAGAAAAATGGTTAGGATGATTTCTTTGGCTGGGGTTATGGGTGGAGAAAAATCGCATGTTTTGGAGGAATTTCAAGGTAGTGAGGGAATCTTCAGGGCAAGCTGTCGAGGATGAGAGAGAGAGAGAGAGAGAGAGAGAGAGAGAGAGAGAGAGAGAGAGAGAGGGCAGGAGGAAGAGGAAGGGGAGAAGAGAACCGTATATCGGATAAAATCGGTAAAAGGCCAAATTGCCAGCGCTCGGCGGTCCAAAACGTTACACCACGCAAGTAAATCGTCGACATAGCGCGCATCGCCCGATGTATTTACGAGCGAATGCCTCGGAAAGGCAAGGCTCTCGGAATATTTAACCCGCCATTACACCTCGTTAATATCGTTTCGAGAGCCGCCACGGCATTTAATTATCCCCAATTTCGCGATTTCCCGGGAGAAAAAGAGAAGGAGAGAGAAAGAGGGAATGAGACCGACAAGGAACCGAGCTTGCCGCGCATGAGAAACGCGAGAAGAAGCTGAAAAGCCGAAGGAGACGAAGTAACGCAGAAAGTCGTAATCGGTGGCTGAAAGAGAGAGAGGGGGAAGCGTCTTTTAAAGGACTTCCTGCAAGAGAAGATTGTTGGAGCTGGGAAGAGTGAGAACGAGAGGACAGCCTCCTCTCGTTCGACGTCGCCATGACGAGAAAATTAAATGATTATGGGTAAACGATATCAAAGGAGCGGGATACGTGTATCTCAATTCTTCAGCCTGACGGGACGGCGAGATTGCGTATTTTTAAGCTCCGCCTAACGGCAGAAAGAGGAATTCCCTTCGTCGCGGACACCCCCGAGCGGATTTCGTCCTGCGTTTCGTTTCACGCCAGGGCGACTCGATGCCGCAACGACGTCGCTTTCGACAACATTTTCGCCTCGAAGGCGTCCTCGAAACTGCCATCCCGCCGTCGAGCCGTTTCCTCTTTTTCCGCCGCCACTTTGCGATCGATTTTTCCTTTCCTTTTTCAAAGCTCTCCTTGCAGCGCATGAACTTTTTGTCGGATGGAATATCGCGACGCGTACAGTCGGTATAACTCGTTTTCAACTTTTTATTACTATAATTTATTATAGTAGTAAAATATATATATTTATTATAGTATAAATTTATTTATTTAATAGTAAATATATATACACACTATACATTATAATTATATCTATATCTTTAGGATGTTGCAGTTCAATTTCACAATCTCTCGTGAGAACATAGAGCGAATTGAGATGAACAGAAAAGCTCCATATCGTTTTGCGAAAATTGCAATAATGATCGCGATATTAATTATAGATTTATGAATGATGACGCATGATATGATAGATGAGCCGTAGTGATGACGTCTGCCATCGTGTGCTTGTACATTAGGTCAGACTGAACAAAAAAGTCCTCTACCATTTTGTAAATAATTATGTAGATTTTTAATGATTAATTAAAGAAAATTGTTACACAATTTTATCCCGATAATGTACCAATCCTCTTTAATTAATAACTAAAAATCTACGTGGTCATTTGCAAAGTGGTAGAGGATTTTTGTTTGACTTAATGTACAGCTCATCTACCATATTAACCGTCATCATTTATAAATCTTCTTCAATCAATACCTCGATAGTTGTTGCAAATATCGCAAAATGGTACAGGTTCACTCTTATGTATTCATCTCAATCCACTCTACACCCTTACGAGAGATTATGAAATCGATCGAATGATGCGACATTTCACTGCAAACGGATTGTCTTTCGGACAATTATTGTCTTTGAATTTTGCATTTATTGCTTTGCCGTATCTTGGGACGAGAATGCCAGTTGACGGGTTTCATCCCCCCCGAAACCCCGTTACCGCGAGCACTGGCGGCGGGATATAGGAGGTGGTCGGGGAACGAATCCAGTTACGCGTAACGGTATTTCGATGCATTAATATTTTCGTGCGAGCGAATCGTATAATGTCACTGCGGCCGGACCGCCGCATCCGGATTACGAATTAATTGCCGCGCGATGAAATCAAAACATCCACCTCCGTTTATAATTAATGTTATTGCGTCGTGCAAAGGGCGGTTTACCGCAGGTAAATCGCCGCGACCGAGCGCGGAAGTAAATACGAGTTGATCTACGATCATTTTCGAAGGGAACGGGGATATCGCGTACGCTCTTTCACTCTCTCTTGTTCTCTCTCTCTCCTTCTCTCTCTCTCCCTCTCTCTCCTTCTCTCTCCTTCTCTCTCT
>NW_022639585.1:206700-207494 GCF_010583005.1 Odontomachus brunneus | reverse complement strand
AGAGAGAGAGAGAGAGAGAGAGAGAGAGAGAGAGAGAGAGAGAGAGAGAGATGTAACTTGAAAACAAAGGCAGTATAGTCCGTGAGGAAATGAATATTTTTTTGCTTAGGGTTTAACGGCTTCTTTTAATCTACAGATAAAGTACTCGGGTCTGGTGGGATATGTTGTAGAAGTTAGAAGGGTTTCGGTTGCGTATTTTCCAGGATTGCATCTGGGATTATCGTTGAAATTTTATTGAGAAAATCCTACAATTGAAGGAAAACTATTTGTGGTCTTGTGCTATTTGTCATAAACCTCCTGGATGAGGAAAGGTAAGATATATGGTTTGCGTCCGTGTAGGATGTAACAAGCTTATTGATGTATGTAACATATTTTTAAATATAATTGTATTCTGATATATCACGCATTTTAAAGCGTAGTAACATTTTTGCTTTTTAAATATGTTTTGAAGTATAAGTGAAAAATGCTTAATGAATAATACATTAATTTTAAATAATTATATATTTATTTTAATATAGGTATTCCAGGAGATTTACTGCTCTAACAAATTTATGGTATACAAATATTTTATAAAAATATTGAAAATAAAGAAATATTGCACATTTTATATGTTGAAACGTAAGTGTGATTAAACACAAATACAATTGTAACTTCATTAAATACCCAAGGAGAGCAGAAAAGTAAAAATAATTCCAATTTAACGTAAAAAAATCATATTAACGTAATATTGACCAAATACATATATATATATATATATATATATATATATATATATATATATATATATATATATA
>NW_022639585.1:197743-205016 GCF_010583005.1 Odontomachus brunneus | reverse complement strand
AAAGACACGACAAAGTGATTTTCCTGCACGACAACGCTCGGCCACATGTTGCGAAACCGGTCAAGGAAACGTTAAAAGCGCTTAACTGGGATGTCTTACCAGACCCGCCGTATTCTCCAGATATTGCTCCTTCCGATTACTATTTATTTCGATCTCATAATCTGTCTGACCAGCGCTTCCATTCTTATGAGAATATCAAAAAATGGGTCGATTCGTGGATAGCCTCAAAAGATGTGTCGTTCTTTCGACGTGGAATCCACCTATTATCAGAAAGATTGGAAAAAGTAGTGGCTAGCGATGGACAATATTTTGAATGATCAATGTGTAACCATTTTTTCACAATAAAGCTGTATTTTTACCAAAAAATTACTTAAAATTAATGAACACTCCTAATACAATTCAGAGGATTACAAAAGCGAAAGTAAAATAACAAATTTGTGAGTTATAAGTGTGCGTGTATGTGTGTAGGGAGGGACTCAGGTACGTAGTTTAAGAATGAATACGTGGTGATGGAAAGCTGGACTGTGAATTTAGCACGGGAAAAGGAGGTAGGATATGCTTAGGGAAATCGGAAGAATTGTTGACTCCGAGGAAAGAGACGAGTATCAGACTCATCGGAATTATTGAAATGACTAAAAAAATGCGGCGGAAGCGGTAGTGAGATTTAAAATAAACGACTTATTTTCGGAATATGGAACGGATGTAGATTATCACGAGAATTTAGTCCTCAGAGCGTGTCCTTCTTGCGACTTGTTTATTGTGTCTGTAATGCCCTCTCAGATTGCTGGGCATTTTCTGAGTTCGGTTACTGTCCGAGTGATGTACACCAAAACTTTGTTTTAACTCGCGTCGCGGAAAACAATAGTTACTCGATCGTATCATCGAGACAAGATGACTTAAGGTCCAAAATGAATATTGAAGTGACAACGGCCTTAGAGAACTTTGGGAAAGGAATAAGAGACTCAGCTCTAAGAAGTATCTGATCTGACAATGCGAACGCAAATGCGTCTGCGAATATGAGTATGAATGCGCGTATGAATGCGAATACGAGTATGAATGCGAATGCGAATACAAATATAAATGTGCGTATGAATGTGCCCGCGGCGCGGAGTCGTGGTTTTTAAAAGATATGAGTCAGGGGTGGTTTGGTTTGGAAAATGTGAATTTTCGGGGATACTTGTTTTTAGATTCGTTAGAAGTGGTAGATATGGGGTGAGATCTGCAGTCAGTAATACTTTAAGAAAAATGGTTAGGATGATTTCTTTGGCTGGGGTTATGGGTGGAGAAAAATCGCATGTTTTGGAGGAATTTCAAGGTAGTGAGGGAATCTTCAGGGCAAGCTGTCGAGGATGAGAGAGAGAGAGAGAGAGAGAGAGAGAGAGAGAGAGAGAGAGAGAGAGAGGGCAGGAGGAAGAGGAAGGGGAGAAGAGAACCGTATATCGGATAAAATCGGTAAAAGGCCAAATTGCCAGCGCTCGGCGGTCCAAAACGTTACACCACGCAAGTAAATCGTCGACATAGCGCGCATCGCCCGATGTATTTACGAGCGAATGCCTCGGAAAGGCAAGGCTCTCGGAATATTTAACCCGCCATTACACCTCGTTAATATCGTTTCGAGAGCCGCCACGGCATTTAATTATCCCCAATTTCGCGATTTCCCGGGAGAAAAAGAGAAGGAGAGAGAAAGAGGGAATGAGACCGACAAGGAACCGAGCTTGCCGCGCATGAGAAACGCGAGAAGAAGCTGAAAAGCCGAAGGAGACGAAGTAACGCAGAAAGTCGTAATCGGTGGCTGAAAGAGAGAGAGGGGGAAGCGTCTTTTAAAGGACTTCCTGCAAGAGAAGATTGTTGGAGCTGGGAAGAGTGAGAACGAGAGGACAGCCTCCTCTCGTTCGACGTCGCCATGACGAGAAAATTAAATGATTATGGGTAAACGATATCAAAGGAGCGGGATACGTGTATCTCAATTCTTCAGCCTGACGGGACGGCGAGATTGCGTATTTTTAAGCTCCGCCTAACGGCAGAAAGAGGAATTCCCTTCGTCGCGGACACCCCCGAGCGGATTTCGTCCTGCGTTTCGTTTCACGCCAGGGCGACTCGATGCCGCAACGACGTCGCTTTCGACAACATTTTCGCCTCGAAGGCGTCCTCGAAACTGCCATCCCGCCGTCGAGCCGTTTCCTCTTTTTCCGCCGCCACTTTGCGATCGATTTTTCCTTTCCTTTTTCAAAGCTCTCCTTGCAGCGCATGAACTTTTTGTCGGATGGAATATCGCGACGCGTACAGTCGGTATAACTCGTTTTCAACTTTTTATTACTATAATTTATTATAGTAGTAAAATATATATATTTATTATAGTATAAATTTATTTATTTAATAGTAAATATATATACACACTATACATTATAATTATATCTATATCTTTAGGATGTTGCAGTTCAATTTCACAATCTCTCGTGAGAACATAGAGCGAATTGAGATGAACAGAAAAGCTCCATATCGTTTTGCGAAAATTGCAATAATGATCGCGATATTAATTATAGATTTATGAATGATGACGCATGATATGATAGATGAGCCGTAGTGATGACGTCTGCCATCGTGTGCTTGTACATTAGGTCAGACTGAACAAAAAAGTCCTCTACCATTTTGTAAATAATTATGTAGATTTTTAATGATTAATTAAAGAAAATTGTTACACAATTTTATCCCGATAATGTACCAATCCTCTTTAATTAATAACTAAAAATCTACGTGGTCATTTGCAAAGTGGTAGAGGATTTTTGTTTGACTTAATGTACAGCTCATCTACCATATTAACCGTCATCATTTATAAATCTTCTTCAATCAATACCTCGATAGTTGTTGCAAATATCGCAAAATGGTACAGGTTCACTCTTATGTATTCATCTCAATCCACTCTACACCCTTACGAGAGATTATGAAATCGATCGAATGATGCGACATTTCACTGCAAACGGATTGTCTTTCGGACAATTATTGTCTTTGAATTTTGCATTTATTGCTTTGCCGTATCTTGGGACGAGAATGCCAGTTGACGGGTTTCATCCCCCCCGAAACCCCGTTACCGCGAGCACTGGCGGCGGGATATAGGAGGTGGTCGGGGAACGAATCCAGTTACGCGTAACGGTATTTCGATGCATTAATATTTTCGTGCGAGCGAATCGTATAATGTCACTGCGGCCGGACCGCCGCATCCGGATTACGAATTAATTGCCGCGCGATGAAATCAAAACATCCACCTCCGTTTATAATTAATGTTATTGCGTCGTGCAAAGGGCGGTTTACCGCAGGTAAATCGCCGCGACCGAGCGCGGAAGTAAATACGAGTTGATCTACGATCATTTTCGAAGGGAACGGGGATATCGCGTACGCTCTTTCACTCTCTCTTGTTCTCTCTCTCTCCTTCTCTCTCTCTCCCTCTCTCTCCTTCTCTCTCCTTCTCTCTCTTTCATTCTCTATCTCTCTCTCTGCAAGAGGGGGTTTCAGGGGAAAGACAATTAGTAGAATAGCTCCTCGAAGGGCGATCAATTGGATAACCGGATTAGGTTAACTTGTTTTGCGGCCGGATCTCCTTCCTACGTCGTTGCTCACCGTAATGGAGTGCTATGCTGTCTGTACCGAAATTAAAGGGGCTACATTCTCGATAGTGGTTGATCTCAGTCAAACAAGACACTCTTTCGTACCCTGTCTTCAAGAGAAAGAATCATATTTTCACAGAAGAATCATATTTTCACGGAAAGAAGGATGCAACATACGAAAATTAATACGTTCGCTAACAACGTCATTTGCATCACAACAGTTCTGTTATATATACATTATCGAATGGTCTTTTACAAATTGCGTAATAAAAAAAAGTAAATCAATACGAAATGTTTTGTAGGGAGAATCTTCCGAGTGAATCATGGTAGTGAACGTGTCAGAATATTACAGAACAAATTTGATGAAAAATTATAAATAAGTTACAAACAAGTGATGAATAGTTATAGTAAATAACTAATAAGTTACAAACAAGTGATGAGTAGTTATAGTAAATAAGTTCTAAATTAGCATAAATGTGGGCCGTAATTTTTTATTATTATATAATTAAAAATAATGATATTTTAAGGCACAGTGATATATTTCTCCTCTTTTATCATCGTTGTACTTTTGACTCACGATTTTCGAAATATCACTTGCAATTTCACCGATCAACACTGGCTATAGGAATAAATAATAATCTCGTAAAACGAGACAATCTCAGTACAGACTATTCGAGAGTTGAGGTATTAAACTTTTCATTGACACTTTTCATACGTGTTTCTTGAGACTAACGTTTACATTAGTTAAACTGTGCTATATTTAATCTCTGTTTTTGATATCTTCTAAACTACCCGTGAGATTTTGATGAGAAAGTACTATGATATTAAAGACTATCATACGGACATTATACACAAGTTTCAGAATTATTGATTATTTTGTTTTCAAAATACAACGGTGGAAAGTTCATAATTCATAATAATATTCGAAATACATATACATATACTCAGATATTTATATATCTCTTTTCATTATCTGTAAATCTCTATTAGATAAACTGATGCACAAGTAAAATAGTCATTAGAAAAATAGAAAATAATAGTTTTTTCGTATTTATAATCTTATGTATATATTTACAATTTCGTTCTAAGGCAACGGTGATAGATAGTAGAACAAATATATAGAAAAACGTGAGAAATTAGTTTGAGCAGTGGAGAGTTAAGTCATCTTTATACAATTAGAAAATAAAATTTCAACTGAAATACGAGCACAATGGAGGGTTAAAAAGAAGAAAGGAAACAATCCGCGAACATTTGTGAGATTTCTGCTTTGTCGCTTCAGATGGGAACTTATCGCGAACGGGATGTATGCGCTCCAAGTGCCTATAGCGCGTTACAGATTTGATTTACATCCAGGCTCGTAATTGAGGAAAGATTAGACAGCGGCCAGCTGCCGGGTCAGCGCACCGGCATGGCGATCGCGACGGGGGTGTGCGTTCGTAGATGAGGCTTGTCGAAGGGCAAAACGAGCCGATGCTCACACTAATCACCCTGACTCGGCCTCGAGCCCGAACTAAGCCCTCCCAGCTCACCGCTTTTTGCAACGTCATTCATAAGAGGCGAGGTTTCCACGCGATAAGTCAAGCGAGTATCCGCCAACTTGGCCGCTGTATCGATCATCATCGCCGTTGCGGGCCCTGAGCCTCGTGGATGGAAAGCGCGGCGCAGACAAGAGGTGTGGACACCTCGAGATAAAAATAAACGGTTTGGCGTTAGGAACTTTTCGGTGGAAGAAGCCAGCAGCAGCTGGCCGAAGTCGGACGCGAGAAGCGAGCTCCCGAAAACGGGAAGTGGCGCGTCGGGGTTTCGTGAAAACTTGACGCACGATGCTCCTCTCTTTCCTAAATAAAGAACGCGTCTCCAGGGATAGACTGGCGCGGCGGATCTACTCGCTGTCCGCTGTGACACTGTAATGACACGGATACCTATCGCGCAAATGAGGTTGCATTATTTTTACCAAAGATGTAGGTTGACGCGGTGCTTCATTAGAAACCACGATCCAAAAACAGGGATAAAAGTATGAGCGACTCGATAAAGAATGCACGAGGTCCCGCGAGCCATCCGCAGAGTTGTAATAATAACTCCTCATTTCGTTCTGCTGACACACTTCCCTCCGCGTTTCTACCGCGCGTGTCACTAGCATGTCGTTAAATATCTTAAATGTTCGCGCGCGTCATCGTGTGTCACAAGAATCGATAGTGAGTTCCATAAACGTCCGCAAATTCATAATACACACGCTCCTCGCTCGCAGGAATGACCGGTGCCGAGTAATATCGCGGGCACAACGCAGCGCGACACGCACACGCCGATTGCGCACGTACCATTTAATTTTATTCGCAGCCTGGAGAGAGGCGCGGGCGGGAATATATCGACGCGCTCGTATCCGCGGGAGCTTTATAAATATTGTCGCGGTGATATCTCTGTCGCCTTGCGCGACTCCGACCCCTGGATATTCAAATGTCAGCCGGGATCAGCGGGCTGACACGTTTTAGCGCCTCGAAATATTATTCGCCATCTTTCCTCCACTCCCCCCCCTCCCCCATCCTCTCAGACTGCGCGCATCCCTTCGTCGACGTCGCGACGTCGTCCATCGTCGATGCGAGAAAGAAATACAAGACGAGCTCCCGTCACCAGCCGAGGGTCGATCTCTCAGTCAGCGCGGATCTCTTTATTCCAGCGCGGCTTAACGATTCAATAACCGATCGGGCGCGATCGACTCGGGAGCAGTCGTAGTTTGCATCGAAAGCATCTGAGACGACCCGGTCGTTGGCAACCCCTCTTGTGAACGGCACCCTCTCTTTTAACGCGTTGACGTCTCGCGACGTCCAGTCGAGCGGCTCCCGGTATAGCCGGTTCTTTGTTCGCAATGGGGTTGCTTCCTCGAGTCACGCTCGCGCCAAACGTATAACGCGCTGTGTTTTGCATATATTAGAGATTTGCAAAGTTCCTTCGATCTTTAGCAATATTTTGTGTATTAATCATAACGAAACAGTGTTTAAAGAAGAGGATCTAGTTGGCCCAAAAGGTATGCTGGCCACGTATTATGTATTTATCATGAGAGTAACAGTAAAAACAAAATCGCAAAATGTTCCTTTTAAAAAGTGGACACCTTTCCCCGAATTTCTTTCACAAAAATAAAAATTTGGTTGGATTAACCAAACGTCTGTTAAAATATGAATGAACCAGAATATCTGATTAATAAGAAATCTTATTAATTTGGGCAGAATTTTAGTGACTTTAACCGGGATTTCTTTGGTTCGTTTATATTGTCAAACATTCCGACCAAATATTTTTCCGTGTTAAAATCGGAATAATATTATAGTTGAAAAATAGAAAAAGAGCTGACTTAGGAACAGCCAAGTACTTTTTCTTGAGAGCGTTTCACAATTTTGTATTAATATTCTCCATTCGTGAGCGAATAAATTTAAGTGACGTGTTATTAGTTAGAATACGGTTTCCTGCAAATGTATAATGTAATACGCTGTGTAATAATATGTAAATATATAATACGCTGTTCCGGGTAATAAAAGCAATTTTCCCTCATAAAATTATTAAAGTCGATCACGAACGAGGTAAAGTTGGTCATTATTTAATAATAAATATTATTTAACGACAAGGTTGTAAAGATCTCTCTCACTCTGGAACTATTAATCAGGATCAGATTTAAGAATTTC
>NW_022639585.1:197174-197733 GCF_010583005.1 Odontomachus brunneus | reverse complement strand
ATATACAGTGTGTCCCATAAGTTCGGCAACGGCAAGAAAACTCGGTGGGGGAGCATTTTAAAGAAAAATGTTTCCAATAAAAGTTGTAAGGCGTAAAAAGATGCATTTAATGACAGTAGTTATTTGACCTAAGATGACGTCGCCAAGGTCAGGACAAGGTCAACTTTGCTTTTTTAGACAGAAATACATACTTTTTATTACGGCATTTTATTCTACGTGAAAAAGCAATCAACTTTTGTTTGAAAAAATTTTTTATACGACCTCAATTTTTTAAGATATTTACGTAAATATCTACAAAATTATTGGTTTCAATAATTTTGTAGATATTTCTGTAAATATCTTAGAAAATGGAGGTCGTACGAAAAATTCGTTCAAACAAAAGTTGTTAGTTTCTTTACGAAGAATAAAATTCCGTAAGAAAAAATTAATGTTTCTATTTAAAATGCAAAGTTGACTTTCGAATAATCTTCAGAATGAGCTCCGAGGTCAAAGTCAAGGTCACCTTCAGATGGCCCCCTCTGAACCCGACAACTTTTGTCTGAAACATTTTTCTCTCCCG
>NW_022639585.1:193797-194106 GCF_010583005.1 Odontomachus brunneus | reverse complement strand
AGTCCCCTTGCCTCTCACTATCGGGGTGCTTTATTTACGTGAGTCCCCTTGCCTCTCACTATCGGGGTGCTTTATTTACGTGAGTCCTCTTGCCTCTCACTATCGGGGTGCTTTATTTAGTTAATTTGTAACTTCAAACAGTTAATTCGCTAAGTAGTACATTTAGCGAATTAACTGTTCGAAGTTACAAATTAACTAAATAAAGCACCCCGATAGTGAGAAACAAGGGGACTCACGTAAATAAAGCACCCCGATAGTGAGAGGCAAGGGGACTCACGTAAATAAAGCACCCCAAAGGGAACAAAAAAC
>NW_022639585.1:186282-193787 GCF_010583005.1 Odontomachus brunneus | reverse complement strand
AAAGAAAAGAAAGTCATGGGGACTGCCCGGTCATGCTTCTACGTCGTCGGCTCGGCCGAATATTCACTCTGCGAAGGTTATGCTGTGTATTTGGTGGGATCAGGTCGGTGTTATTTATTATGAGCTGTTGAAACCGAACGAAACCATCACTGGGGAACGGTATCGAATTCAATTGATGCGATTGAGCCGAGCACTGCGCGAAAAACGGCCACAATACGAGCAGAGGCACGAAAAAGTGATTCTACTGCATGACAACGCTCGGCCTCATGTTGTCAAACCCGTTAAAACCTACTTGGAAACGGGAAGTCCTACCCCACCCGCCATATTCGCCAGATATTGCGCCGTCCAATTATTACTTGTCCCGTTCGATGGCACATGGTCTGGCTGATCAGCAGTTCCGCTCATATGAAGACATCAAAAAATAACTTGATTCGTGGATAGCCTCACAAGACGAACGCTTTTACCGTAACGGTATTCGAGCTCTGCCAGAAAGATGGAAAAAAGTTGTAGCTAGCGATGGGCAATACTTTGAATGATTCATTTGTAACCATTTTTTCACAATAAAGTTGCATTTTCATAAAAAAAAAAATAGCGAGAACTTAGTTGCGCACCATATATATATATATATATATATATATATATGTATACATACATATATACATATACATATATATACATACTTAATTATATATATATACATATATATACATACTTAAATAAATGTGATCGGTTTGTTTCTACTATATTTAACGGAATATATAATCACGTATATACATATAAAACAGTCATGATGAAAAATTTGATGAATGGACCATAATGAAAAATACCTTGAAAATAATTTTTCTATTTAGTCTTTTGGCATGATTTTACATAGAAAAATTTATTAATTTCCTGAATGACTCCTAGAAATAATTGACTGAATTTTGACCAGACATTACGTTCACATTAATGTCATATAAATTCGTCGTGTGAATGTATTTTATGGAATAACTTCTTCATTAACGGTTATTTTAAAAATTGGTGGATTCAAATTACCCTCAAATAACTTTCAGTGATGACTTTGACCCAATGACTAAATACATATCCGGAATTTTCCGTTCTTTCCATTTCCGAGATAAAAAATAGAGGTTTCTATTTAAGATTTTCAAGTTTACCTTGAAATGTTACCTTGAAAAATATATGCATGAAACCACATTTTGCAAACTTTGATATATTTATATATTTTTAAACTTCTAACTTTAATTGTAATAATGTTCTTTGTAATTTTCCTAAGCGCAGTAAACATATGTTTGAAATATATTATATAAACTATAGAATTTTTATACTAATAAGGAAACTTTACGAACTGGAAAATTCAGATTTTAATGAAAATTCAGATTTTAATGAAACTTTACACAAATGTAGGTTAAATAAATGGACGAATTTAAATAACTTTAGTCATATGTACTGACTAGTTTTAGGTTTTAGGTACTGACTTAGTTTATTAGCTCTTTCGCCCGCCGGTATAAAATAGATAAGCTCGGTTGCTATTCGCTGTCGCTACAATATAAGTCGGTAGCACGTGATACTCGTAGTCTCGGTTCGAGGTACAGATTATTTCATCCCTTACACGAACTACCTGAAATCTCTGTGTCAGCCCGCAACAATTCAAATCGGCAGCAAAATATATATTAGTGATCCTCGGGATCACGGCAGCCACGAGGGCACTCGGCGATGTGCGCGCTCGGCGATATGAGCGATGTCGAACGCTCGGTAGTTGGAAATTCTCTAATACGAATGGAGCTCTCCGCGCTCGCGAGAGGTACGCGAATCCGTACCCTCCCGGGTGGACGGCCGGGCCTCAGTCCCTCAGCGGCTTCCGATTCGCGACCCGAACTTAAACACCAAATAGTTCGTCCCTTATGGAACGGACTCACTAAAAATATCGTGAACCGGGCGCTGTCAGGTTGCAGGCTACGGTCTTTCCGAGTCACACGTGGGTAGTCTTACGAGGGTTTTCCGCAGTCGTCCTTTGGTGGCAGGCTTTGCAGGCGTCACATCCTTTACAATCTGCCATCTTGTCGAACGAATCGCAAAAGAGAGCTCCCGATGATCGTTGAGGCCGGATTTTATTTCCTCCTTGAATCCTCGGTACCGACTTACGGCTTCTAATTGGTTCATTGTTTCAGAGCCGTTTTTTCGGATTGATCTCTGTTGTTTTGCTGCAGCTTCTCTGTTGTCTTATTGGTATCGTGCCAATTGGTGGCTTTGTCCTTAAGGTATCGCTCCATCGGCAGCGTTGGTTTCTCGTCGTCTCTTGAGCCTTGCAGCGTCTTCGCTTGGCTTGAAGAACGCACCGGGTCATGGAGGATGCGCAGGCCGACGTTGCGCTGCAACCGCGGCTGTCCTCCGCTCGTCCGCGGTGTCGGTCGACTCCTTCCTCACGACAGCTCCTGGTCGATTCGCCTCGGCAGCGGATGGCGATGTCTTCCGATGGTTTCCCAGCATTCTATCAGCTCCGACTCTGAAACAATTGAGCCAAATGGGCCGTCCTATTTGTCTCCTACACTATACCAGGATCAAGGGAATGATTCACATGTACTGTCCGGCCTCTAACATATCTTCGCTCTAACATCCTTCCTTCTTCCGCAGCGGCAGCATAACTCCTTCATCGACGTGGATCTTCCTTCTTCTTCACGTTCGTTCGACCGCTCGTTCGTGTGTCGTACATGCGATGATTTTTATTATACACAAAAAATTGACCTGTCGGGTTCGCCTTCCCCTTGCCTTACGGCTAGGACGCAACACCCATACTTCAACCTGGAAGCGTATTCTTGCTTCTTCACTAATTATTGTGACGGGCGATCTTTCAAAATCGCCACGCCACACACTATTCATAATTGTATTAAAGCATAAGAAATAATTGTTCAATTATTAGCTCAGCAGGTTTTCATATATATACTATAACACATTGCATTTTTATTATATTGATAAATCATTCTTTTACGTAATAAATTCTTGTGTAGGAATGATTACATAACTTCCAATTATAATGTAGTTATCATTTTGGTATTACATGTTTTATATTGATGATATACGTTTACGAAATATGATAATATATCGTAATAATAATTACCAACTAATATTACGACAACAACAGTACCAGCCAAGAATCGCAGACGCGCACACTTTGGACTTTGAATGGACAATTTTGAACGGAGTCATTTGGAACAAGTCATTACTTTGCGTTATCTGAAAGACCAGTATACAAGTAACGCAAACGTTACTTATATTTTCAGTATAAAGTATGTATAAAAGCAACAAATGTAACAATGGATTGTAGTATGGAAGACTGTCGAAGATAGTCTGATAATCTAAATTTTTATTAAAACAAAGCATTATGTTACACGTAAATTCTGCAAATGTTCTTAGGATGTTAATTACTTTATTTCAAATTAAAAATATTCTATCAACATCTATAAATGAAAAAGAAATAAAATTGCGTGATGTGATAAAAGATATTATAACAAATGCAATAAATGACTTTTTATTTAATATATACCGACACTACATTAGAATTTCAAAAATATTGGGAACAGGATTTATCCGACATAGACATTCGCATACAGCACAGAAGCTTGCAGCAACATTATTACAACGTTGCAAGATTGCATATTGCAGTGCAATGTTGCAGAGACATTGCAGTGACATTAATTTGCACTATTACTTTAGCAATATAGCAGCAATATTTAAAAAATATTACGAATATAATATAATATTTTTTACTTATTTATTAGTTATTTTTATTTGTATTTTAAATTCAGTAATGTTTCACATCAATAGTGCTTATAAAATAGTACTTACAAGGGATATGACAGAATTGTCTCTTACTGATTTTGGTGCCCTTTGGATATATTGTAAAACATTAAAAAGTAAGAGAAAGTATGAGGTATATGAAAAAATATTTTCTACAAAAATTTTACAATATTTAATACTCCTTGCAACGGTGTATTTTATTCTTTTTAAATGTTTACATGGACAATGCATATATTTAATATATAATGTTTATAATATATAATGTATGTGTTATTATATATATATATATATATATATATATATATATATATATATATATATATATATAAAATATATTATTATAATATTATATTAATTGTGTTATATATATATATATATATATATATATATATATAATTATAATATTATATTAATTATATAATAAATATAATATTAAAGAAAAATCGATACAAAACTTGTATATACACAGAAAATAAATATGTTTTATTTATGACACATATTTGTTACAAAAATGGTGCTCATGCAAAAAATGTGTGATGGAAAGTGATTGTATGCAAGAACAAATAATTGCACTGTTCGACAAAAATCTAACTTTTTTCGTGACGTGAGTACGAATAGTCATTTCCGATGTATTTTTAACTGCTAAATACGAATCTGTTGTCCAAATTTGGCTATCACGTCACAATTTTGAGAAAAATGACGCCAAAAAACCAAAAATGACTCCACACAGCACAAATGATTACAGTAACGTTGCATCAAGGTTGCAATCTTGCATATTGCACTGTAATGTTGCAAAGCCATTGCTCGGTTATAGAATTGCAAAATTTCCAATTGCAACGTTGCAGCAACGTTTCAGAAACATTGCAAAAATATCTTAGTGTTATACTTTTTTATTATCATCAAGATAGTACAAAATCTGAAAGAGCCATCCGAAGGATATTCTTAGAACTTCGGACTCTTTCTTTAACCTTTCGATGGGCACGCGGAGTGTTTTTACACCCCAGATTTTTTATGTGAATGTGAGTTTTCTAGACTCATCTCAATATTGAACCGATTATTATCGAGAAAATATTGAAATTAAAGTTTCAACGACAATTCGCTCCGTCCATATTTTCTTACGTCCATGGTTAAGGCTCATGATCTCTTATGGCGCGTTAATTGTCGAAGCAACGGAAAGAGTAAAGCTGACCAATCATAGATTGCATTCCTTTCGTGTCGTTTTGTTAATAGTCGTAGTCGATTTCGCTAGTTCCATTCCGCTGAGAATGTCCGCGTTGTAAAGCCCATCACACGAAGAAAATCATTACCGTAACCATAACCGTAATTCCATATAGACCAATGACAGTAGATCCTTTCTTTTGTGGCGATATAACAATTAATTGTGATAAGTTAATTTTCTTACGGAATTACGGTAATAGTTAAAATTTTTCTACGTGCCTTAATCACTGATTGCTTACTAATATAGAATTCACACTGCGTCTGGCATCTAATGTATGACGATTCAATATTCAATAAGAGAACAGCTTAAGGATGACAATTTTTAAACTTTCTTAAGTTGTTCTCCTATTGGATATCAGATCATCATATGTGAGAAGTAGTGTGAATCATACATAAACGCTTTGTTTCCTGCCTTCCCTGCTCATTGAGTGTTTGTTCAAGGCTAGGTTCAAAGAAACGTTATTTGGCGATATGAATGTTTTCTATCCTGTGTTATTTACAAAGTTGAACACAGCTCAAGTATTTATTTCTGAATATTTGGTGAATCAATTTGTATAACGATCTACAACTCGAGAACATTTTATTTGGAACAAGAAGATTATTTAGTGTTGTGGAAAGAGTAAGCAGTGAACTATTTCACGTGCTTTTATATTTATATATTTTAGTGGAAGGCACGCTAATAAATTTTAATCACGCATTTTATCACAATTTTTATCAGAAAGGAGAAAAGCTATTATTGGTATGTATTGGGTTGTCGAAAAAGTCATGATGTATTTTTTCTGTTTTTCAAAGGTCATTTATTTATATAGAGAACAAAGATCAATTAATGATATATTGCCCGTTTTGTTCGATAACTTTTTGTCATCTTTCAGTGAGCTTCATAATTTCTCGTTCATAGAAGGACCTGTCTTTATCGGCGAAAAATTGAACAAGGTGCTGATTTATAGCTTCATCTGAATTGAATGTTATACCACGCAAGGAATTTTGAAGAGAGTGAAACAAGTGGAAGTTTGACGGCGCAAGGTCAGGTGAGTATGGTGTGGCAACACATTCCATCCAAGCTCCAATAATTTTTAACGGGTGATCAAACTTGTGTCTTGCGTTATGGAACACAATTCCTTTACGATTAACGACCTCTGGACGTTTTTAGATGATAGATTCGTTCAAACTGTCCAATTGCCGACAGTACACATTTGAATTGATTGTTTGGTTCCTTAGTAGGAGCTCAAAAAACACGACACCTTCAAACTCAAAAATCCCACCACACTGAGAGCATAACCTTCCTCTGATGAATGTTTGCTTTCGATGTCGTTTGAGGCAAATCATCACGTCGGGACCAAGACCGTTTGCGCACCACATTGTTGTAAACAATCCACTTCTTATCACCAGTCATCAGTCGCTTCAAAAAAGGATCGTTTTCCTCACGTTTAATGAGCATATCGCAAATGTTTATATGCGCCGTCAAATAAATTTCTTTGAGTTCATGAGGAACCTAAATATCGAGCTTGCTTACGTATCCCAGCTTCTCCAGGTGGTCGTGAACGCTTGAATGATGGATGTTCAATGTTTCTGCAATCTCTTGTGTTCCATAACGTGGGTTTGATTCGATAAATGCCTTTATTTTGTAGTCATCAACCTGGATAGGCCTCCCTGACCGAAGAGCGTCTTTGAGATCAAAATCATCAGCACGGAATTTCGTGAACCATCGTTGGCACTGACGTTCTTGTACAGCATTGTCACCGTAAACTTTACGCAACTTTTCACAAGCTTGACACGCGTTCTTCCTTTTATAGAAGTAAAACAGTAATATATGGCGAAAATGCACAGTTTGATCTTCCATCTTTAACTTGTTACAAAATCTCCAAAACTCAACCAAATCAATTTTTTTTTTTAGAATGAAGCTAGAACTGTCAGCTGTTAAATGACATAGCAATAATATAGATGCGAATGACTCTAGTACTTCCAAAAATGAACTAGCGCCATGTGTTGCAAAAATGTGTCATGACTTTTTCGACAACCCAATATTATTATGCTAATAATCAAATTTATTTTTTATAGGTTATAGTGATAATTTCTAAGAAGTTATTACTAAGATTTACATCTCGCAAAAGTTATTGCACCTAAGTTAATGAAGATATAACATTCATATATGAAACATCCAAATTGAACAAAATGTCATATAAAAGTCAGCGTCATATCAAATAATTTTGTGATCTGTCTCGATATATATTTATTAATATATATACAAGGTTGGCACAAAGTCCGGACACAGTCAGATATTTCGAAAAGGATCAACTGTAGCGAAAAATATGTAAGTAGCAACGTTGTAAGGTTTAATAAAATGTACCTAATGATGACTAAAAATTTGACTTTGGGTGGAGGATGAAGGTGATACGAAGGTCAAATTGAATTTTTTAAATTGGACCCACCACTTTTTATTATATATTCTTGTAGCTTATTTCAAGGGCTTTGCAAAAACTTATAATAAAATA
>NW_022639585.1:178489-186272 GCF_010583005.1 Odontomachus brunneus | reverse complement strand
GTTATGCTCTCAGTGTGGTGGGATTTTTGAGTTTGAAGGTGTCGTGTTTTTTGAGCTCCTACTAAGGAACCAAACAATCAATTCAAATGTGTACTGTCGGCAATTGGACAGTTTGAACGAATCTATCATCTAAAAACGTCCAGAGGTCGTTAATCGTAAAGGAATTGTGTTCCATAACGCAAGACACAAGTTTGATCACCCGTTAAAAATTATTGGAGCTTGGATGGAATGTGTTGCCACACCATACTCACCTGACCTTGCGCCGTCAAACTTCCACTTGTTTCACTCTCTTCAAAATTCCTTGCGTGGTATAACATTCAATTCAGATGAAGCTATAAATCAGCACCTTGTTCAATTTTTCGCCGATAAAGACAGGTCCTTCTATGAACGAGAAATTATGAAGCTCACTGAAAGATGACAAAAAGTTATCGAACAAAACGGGCAATATATCATTAATTGATCTTTGTTCTCTATATAAATAAATGACCTTTGAAAAACAGAAAAAATACATCATGACTTTTTCGACAACCCAATACATACCAATAATAGCTTTTCTCCTTTCTGATAAAAATTGTGATAAAATGCGTGATTAAAATTTATTAGCGTGCCTTCCACTAAAATATATAAATATAAAAGCACGTGAAATAGTTCACTGCTTACTCTTTCCACAACACTAAATAATCTTCTTGTTCCAAATAAAATGTTCTCGAGTTGTAGATCGTTATACAAATTGATTCACCAAATATTCAGAAATAAATACTTGAGCTGTGTTCAACTTTGTAAATAACACAGGATAGAAAACATTCATATCGCCAAATAACGTTTCTTTGAACCTAGCCTTGAACAAACACTCAATGAGCAGGGAAGGCAGGAAACAAAGCGTTTATGTATGATTCACACTACTTCTCACATATGATGATCTGATATCCAATAGGAGAACAACTTAAGAAAGTTTAAAAATTGTCATCCTTAAGCTGTTCTCTTATTGAATATTGAATCGTCATACATTAGATGCCAGACGCAGTGTGAATTCTATATTAGTAAGCAATCAGTGATTAAGGCACGTAGAAAAATTTTAACTATTACCGTAATTCCGTAAGAAAATTAACTTATCACAATTAATTGTTATATCGCCACAAAAGAAAGGATCTACTGTCATTGGTCTATATGGAATTACGGTTATGGTTACGGTAATGATTTTCTTCGTGTGATGGGCTTTACAACGCGGACATTCTCAGCGGAATGGAACTAGCGAAATCGACTACGACTATTAACAAAACGACACGAAAGGAATGCAATCTATGATTGGTCAGCTTTACTCTTTCCGTTGCTTCGACAATTAACGCGCCATAAGAGATCATGAGCCTTAACCATGGACGTAAGAAAATATGGACGGAGCGAATTGTCGTTGAAACTTTAATTTCAATATTTTCTCGATAATAATCGGTTCAATATTGAGATGAGTCTAGAAAACTCACATTCACATAAAAAATCTGGGGTGTAAAAACACTCCGCGTGCCCATCGAAAGGTTAAAGAAAGAGTCCGAAGTTCTAAGAATATCCTTCGGATGGCTCTTTCAGATTTTGTACTATCTTGATGATAATAAAAAAGTATAACACTAAGATATTTTTGCAATGTTTCTGAAACGTTGCTGCAACGTTGCAATTGGAAATTTTGCAATTCTATAACCGAGCAATGGCTTTGCAACATTACAGTGCAATATGCAAGATTGCAACCTTGATGCAACGTTACTGTAATCATTTGTGCTGTGTGGAGTCATTTTTGGTTTTTTGGCGTCATTTTTCTCAAAATTGTGACGTGATAGCCAAATTTGGACAACAGATTCGTATTTAGCAGTTAAAAATACATCGGAAATGACTATTCGTACTCACGTCACGAAAAAAGTTAGATTTTTGTCGAACAGTGCAATTATTTGTTCTTGCATACAATCACTTTCCATCACACATTTTTTGCATGAGCACCATTTTTGTAACAAATATGTGTCATAAATAAAACATATTTATTTTCTGTGTATATACAAGTTTTGTATCGATTTTTCTTTAATATTATATTTATTATATAATTAATATAATATTATAATTATATATATATATATATATATATATATATATATATATATATATATATATATATATATAAAATATATTATTATAATATTATATTAATTGTGTTATATATATATATATATATATATATATATATATAATTATAATATTATATTAATTATATAATAAATATAATATTAAAGAAAAATCGATACAAAACTTGTATATACACAGAAAATAAATATGTTTTATTTATGACACATATTTGTTACAAAAATGGTGCTCATGCAAAAAATGTGTGATGGAAAGTGATTGTATGCAAGAACAAATAATTGCACTGTTCGACAAAAATCTAACTTTTTTCGTGACGTGAGTACGAATAGTCATTTCCGATGTATTTTTAACTGCTAAATACGAATCTGTTGTCCAAATTTGGCTATCACGTCACAATTTTGAGAAAAATGACGCCAAAAAACCAAAAATGACTCCACACAGCACAAATGATTACAGTAACGTTGCATCAAGGTTGCAATCTTGCATATTGCACTGTAATGTTGCAAAGCCATTGCTCGGTTATAGAATTGCAAAATTTCCAATTGCAACGTTGCAGCAACGTTTCAGAAACATTGCAAAAATATCTTAGTGTTATACTTTTTTATTATCATCAAGATAGTACAAAATCTGAAAGAGCCATCCGAAGGATATTCTTAGAACTTCGGACTCTTTCTTTAACCTTTCGATGGGCACGCGGAGTGTTTTTACACCCCAGATTTTTTATGTGAATGTGAGTTTTCTAGACTCATCTCAATATTGAACCGATTATTATCGAGAAAATATTGAAATTAAAGTTTCAACGACAATTCGCTCCGTCCATATTTTCTTACGTCCATGGTTAAGGCTCATGATCTCTTATGGCGCGTTAATTGTCGAAGCAACGGAAAGAGTAAAGCTGACCAATCATAGATTGCATTCCTTTCGTGTCGTTTTGTTAATAGTCGTAGTCGATTTCGCTAGTTCCATTCCGCTGAGAATGTCCGCGTTGTAAAGCCCATCACACGAAGAAAATCATTACCGTAACCATAACCGTAATTCCATATAGACCAATGACAGTAGATCCTTTCTTTTGTGGCGATATAACAATTAATTGTGATAAGTTAATTTTCTTACGGAATTACGGTAATAGTTAAAATTTTTCTACGTGCCTTAATCACTGATTGCTTACTAATATAGAATTCACACTGCGTCTGGCATCTAATGTATGACGATTCAATATTCAATAAGAGAACAGCTTAAGGATGACAATTTTTAAACTTTCTTAAGTTGTTCTCCTATTGGATATCAGATCATCATATGTGAGAAGTAGTGTGAATCATACATAAACGCTTTGTTTCCTGCCTTCCCTGCTCATTGAGTGTTTGTTCAAGGCTAGGTTCAAAGAAACGTTATTTGGCGATATGAATGTTTTCTATCCTGTGTTATTTACAAAGTTGAACACAGCTCAAGTATTTATTTCTGAATATTTGGTGAATCAATTTGTATAACGATCTACAACTCGAGAACATTTTATTTGGAACAAGAAGATTATTTAGTGTTGTGGAAAGAGTAAGCAGTGAACTATTTCACGTGCTTTTATATTTATATATTTTAGTGGAAGGCACGCTAATAAATTTTAATCACGCATTTTATCACAATTTTTATCAGAAAGGAGAAAAGCTATTATTGGTATGTATTGGGTTGTCGAAAAAGTCATGATGTATTTTTTCTGTTTTTCAAAGGTCATTTATTTATATAGAGAACAAAGATCAATTAATGATATATTGCCCGTTTTGTTCGATAACTTTTTGTCATCTTTCAGTGAGCTTCATAATTTCTCGTTCATAGAAGGACCTGTCTTTATCGGCGAAAAATTGAACAAGGTGCTGATTTATAGCTTCATCTGAATTGAATGTTATACCACGCAAGGAATTTTGAAGAGAGTGAAACAAGTGGAAGTTTGACGGCGCAAGGTCAGGTGAGTATGGTGTGGCAACACATTCCATCCAAGCTCCAATAATTTTTAACGGGTGATCAAACTTGTGTCTTGCGTTATGGAACACAATTCCTTTACGATTAACGACCTCTGGACGTTTTTAGATGATAGATTCGTTCAAACTGTCCAATTGCCGACAGTACACATTTGAATTGATTGTTTGGTTCCTTAGTAGGAGCTCAAAAAACACGACACCTTCAAACTCAAAAATCCCACCACACTGAGAGCATAACCTTCCTCTGATGAATGTTTGCTTTCGATGTCGTTTGAGGCAAATCATCACGTCGGGACCAAGACCGTTTGCGCACCACATTGTTGTAAACAATCCACTTCTTATCACCAGTCATCAGTCGCTTCAAAAAAGGATCGTTTTCCTCACGTTTAATGAGCATATCGCAAATGTTTATATGCGCCGTCAAATAAATTTCTTTGAGTTCATGAGGAACCTAAATATCGAGCTTGCTTACGTATCCCAGCTTCTCCAGGTGGTCGTGAACGCTTGAATGATGGATGTTCAATGTTTCTGCAATCTCTTGTGTTCCATAACGTGGGTTTGATTCGATAAATGCCTTTATTTTGTAGTCATCAACCTGGATAGGCCTCCCTGACCGAAGAGCGTCTTTGAGATCAAAATCATCAGCACGGAATTTCGTGAACCATCGTTGGCACTGACGTTCTTGTACAGCATTGTCACCGTAAACTTTACGCAACTTTTCACAAGCTTGACACGCGTTCTTCCTTTTATAGAAGTAAAACAGTAATATATGGCGAAAATGCACAGTTTGATCTTCCATCTTTAACTTGTTACAAAATCTCCAAAACTCAACCAAATCAATTTTTTTTTTTAGAATGAAGCTAGAACTGTCAGCTGTTAAATGACATAGCAATAATATAGATGCGAATGACTCTAGTACTTCCAAAAATGAACTAGCGCCATGTGTTGCAAAAATGTGTCATGACTTTTTCGACAACCCAATATTATTATGCTAATAATCAAATTTATTTTTTATAGGTTATAGTGATAATTTCTAAGAAGTTATTACTAAGATTTACATCTCGCAAAAGTTATTGCACCTAAGTTAATGAAGATATAACATTCATATATGAAACATCCAAATTGAACAAAATGTCATATAAAAGTCAGCGTCATATCAAATAATTTTGTGATCTGTCTCGATATATATTTATTAATATATATACAAGGTTGGCACAAAGTCCGGACACAGTCAGATATTTCGAAAAGGATCAACTGTAGCGAAAAATATGTAAGTAGCAACGTTGTAAGGTTTAATAAAATGTACCTAATGATGACTAAAAATTTGACTTTGGGTGGAGGATGAAGGTGATACGAAGGTCAAATTGAATTTTTTAAATTGGACCCACCACTTTTTATTATATATTCTTGTAGCTTATTTCAAGGGCTTTGCAAAAACTTATAATAAAATATTTTTTTATTAGGCATATTAGAGTTATGAGGCTTGAAAGGATTTTGGTCTTTAACTGTTTCTGTTTCGTAAAAACGTATCACTGTCTTCTGAACGGTGGATTTAGAAATAAAATTGTGATCAGGATATGCAGCATTGAATGTGTAGATCAGTTACTTCTTCGTATGATCTAATATGGTCTCCAAATTTTCGACAAAGAAACAGCATTATCTTTTTTTTATCGGTTAACATTTTTAAAAAAGAAATTTGAAATTGTAGTTGGAAAAAGAAAGGGTAAAGACAAAGAGTAAGATGCGAGAGAGCACGACTCGTTTTTAAAATACAAAGATCGAGAAGCATTATCGTGAAGCGCGGATATGCGCGAGTTTTAACTGAATACGTGTGACATTACGTCGTGAATAAATATTGATGTTTGATGTGAGCGTTTGATGTGAGCGAATGAACAACTAGGCTGGGAGCCTAAAAAACATAAACACAGGAGAAAAACAAGAATAACTTTGTTTTTGTGTCTCGAGCTAGACGATATAACCGGTTTATAATAAAAAATATTTTATTATAGGTTTTTGGAAAGTCCTTGAAATAAGCTACAAGAATATGTAATAAAAAGTGGAGGGTCCAATTTTGTTCGAGAGCGAGAATTATTTTCTAGAAGTAGGCGATCGAGCATTCTAGAACGTTCGCTCGGTCGTCAGCATCGCGCGACAGGCTCGCGCTAGCCGCAGCGCGAGTTCACATTTTTTTTTTTCGCTGATTTCGCTCGCTGGTCGCGGTTGCCATGCCGACCACTCGCGCAAATAAACAAACACACGCGCTAGTCAACTCGCACGTTAGATCGCCGCTGTTACCACGCGGACCTTAATTGGCAATGTTCTAGAAGATTCGGCAACCGCGACCAACCAGCGAGCGACCTGTCGCTAAGCGCCTTTTCGTTAAAAGCCGCCCTCGTCGACAACGAGGGCAGTCGGTCTTTCGCTTCTCTAGTCGACAGGAGTACATCTCAGTCCGCGTGTGAATCAGCTGATCTCCAGCACCGGCTATTGAATCAGCAAACTCTTCGCGCTTCCACTTGATAGACCGGATATCAAGTTCTCATTCGGGCCGGCTATCCTTCGGAGACCGCGAACTCCGCTGCATTCGCGCTGCCTGCGAAATTCTAGAGCCGCAGCATCGCCGCGACTACGGTCGAGCGCCGAGAGCCGAACTCTCTCCCAGGCCAGCTCCTCCGCTTCGTTCGCAAGCCGGCTGGTCGCGTTCGCCGCTTGCCGCTCGCGCCGTGCGCGCGCTATCATTCTTGGCCTCCGCGGCCTCCGCGATCTCTGTCCACGGTCAACCGGACCGTGGCTCTGTGAGACGCGTCGCGAGTCATCCACTCGCGTCACTCGTCCGTTTAATTTAGTGCACCTTGTATATCTGTGTACCTTTTGTGTCATTACATTGTTCAGTTCACGCTCTCGAGAAATCATTAGTTCGGCGGCCCGCGGACGCGCACCAAGATCGCGGAAGATCTCCGTCGCTCGCGCGCAAGATTTCCGTCCGCGGAGCGCAAGTGTAACGCCCAGCAAGATTTCCGTCGCGCTCGGCTGACCCAGTCGTCGGCGAATGAAGATTTCCGTTTCGAACTGCTCGGCCGTCGAACCACATTCTCAACCAGTGTCGTGTAATAAAGAAAAGTGAATTTCAACCAACGTGTCAAATTACTCGACTCGCTCCCCTGTCTTCACCGCGCCCTCCGCTGGGCGATATCAACGCGTTCGCTCGCTGCCCGACGGGAGCTCAGCCCGTCGGATCCGCGACAAATTTAAAAAATTTAATTTTACCTTCGTATGACCTTCGTCCTCCACCCAAAGTCAAATTTTTAGCTATCATTAGGTACATTTCATTAAGCCCTACAACTTTGCTATTTACATATTTCTCGCTACAGTTGATCCTTTTCGAGATATTTGACTGTTTCCTGACTTTTTGCCAACCCTGTATATACAGGGTGTTCAAAAAGTCCCGGACCGGTGAAATATCTCGAAAACTAAGCATTTTAGAAAAGAATGTTTCAGATAAAAGTTGTGGCGTTTAAAAAGATGTATTTACTGATCACATCAGTTTGACCTTGGGTTGCGTAGCGAAGGTCAGGTCAAAGTCACATTAATTTTTTTAAATGGAACACCCCATTTTTCATTGCATATTCTTATAGCACATCTCGAGAGCTTTCCAAAACGCTATAATAAAATATTTTTTCGTTAAGAACTTT
>NW_022639585.1:174914-177376 GCF_010583005.1 Odontomachus brunneus | reverse complement strand
TATATATATATATATATATATATATATATATATATATATTTACTTTAAATAATATTTTTAATATATTACTTAACACTTTTATACCACAAAAGCTGTTCGAATATTACATGACCAGATTACAGACAAGGAAGTTGCAGACTCCATATCAAAATGGCTTGCATAAGCCACTTTGAGGATTCAAAGAGCAAAGTACGTATATTTGTCATTATAAATATCGAGATAAATCTTTATTATTAATATTTTATATTTTCTTTTACAACTTGATTTTATTTACGTCAAATTTACATCTTTTTAATGTTCTTTTAAGTATAAAAAATGTTTAAAAATGAATTAGAACGCAGTCACATAATTATAGAAGGATTATAATAAGAATGCGTATACAACGATATTAGACGGCTGAGCTTTTTTCCAAAATCCTACTCCATGGAAAGAATAACATTGAATTAAACATAACATGAATAACATTGAACTAATCATTGTCAAAAGATTATCTTTACTATTTTTGTTCTGATTTTCTAGTACAGTACTAATTTACTCATCGAGTAAAGATTTATAATCCTACTGAGCACGCTAACAATCTCCATGAGAAATGACTCGTTAATTGACGTCGAAATGATGTCGAATCGATGTAGAAACTATCAAATTGATTGATTCGACATCGTTTAGATGTCGATAGATGAATTATTTCTCACTAAATTGTTGTAAGCGTTCTTTATATGGCTTTTACACGTTTATGTGACTACATTATAATTTATCTTCAAACACGTTGTATATTATTACACAATAATTACTTTTAATTTGTTTTTGTATTTTTACAGATCAGATAAAACAATATGAATATTTCATATACATATACATATACATATCATACATATACATAGTATATGATCACACGAAGTGAAGATAACTTAGAACAGCAATCATACGTACTTATAAGAACCATATTCAAAACGATTCTAACGATTTTAATAACACGTGCAAATATATAAAAAATAATTCCATGTTGCTACGTAGCTACATTTTTTCCTTACTTTTTGTGTTGCGAGTTAGTATAATCAGAATCACGGGATATTTCATTATTTAGAATAATAATCGTGCATAATAATATGCAATAATATGCATGACAGTTGTTTACTTTTTTAGTTGAAAAATTTGGCTCGATTTTCGAGTCAAATTAGATCTGATCGCATTCAACAGAAACAAATCATTCATGAACTAAGTAACCATCAATGATCTTTCGCGTTCTGGATTTTTAAAAAGTAGCTAGTTAACCATCGAATAAAGCAAAAAGTCTATTGAAGTTTTCAACTAATCGATTAAAATTATATATCATATAATTAATAAAAATAGATGTTACAAGGAAAAACATATTTATATTGAAGTTACGATATAAGTTTCCCTTTCGTTTCAAACGAATAAAAATTTTACGTTTTACACACAGAAAGATGTTAACAAGCTGAGTTTCTAAATATATATATGATATTTTTTTATTCCACTTTAAAAAATCTTTTTGTTGTAGTACAAGCTCTTTTACTTTAAAAGGGACACAGATTTAAGAATTAATTATTTACGATTTATTGTTTAATGATAAAGAATTCAGATTTTATTTTGTAACGACTGTAACAAAAACTTTAATATTTATTATGTCAAAAATTCTATTTTGCCAATTTTCATGTAATGCTAATGTTTATTACAGCAGAAAATTTATGTGAAATATACATTGAAATAGATATCTAGAATATATATATATATATATATATATATGTGTGTGTGTGTGTGTGTGTGTGTGTGTGTGTGTGTGTGTGTGTGTGTGTTAAAATAAATGTATTATTGATTACATATAACGTATTGTTCATTAAACATTTTTCATTTCGAGATACATTTAAAGCAAAGATGTTACTACACTTTAAAGCGTGCTATATATCAATAAACTATTACTATTACTACAGTTGCATGTTTATTAAAACTTGTTTGTCTATAGCAACATTAATAATATGAGTCTTTTGTATAAATACAGTTAATACTCTCAATATACTTTTTAAGAAAGTTATTACTATTAATCACTGGTTAATAAAAAATCTCGATAAGCAGAGTTTTAATAACAATTTTTCTATGTTTTCTATATAAGTTTTAATATAATTACAATTCCGATATATATATCACTTTACAGTAAAATTTTTGTTTATATAGGATAAATACAAACAAGTACGCAGAACTGTTTTACTATGCAAGATTATTACCATCGCGTTATCGAGGACAATTCTCAGTTCTCTAGGTTAAATTCAAAATATACATTAAAGTGTTTTTCGATAATTAATATATTTAAAATACTACATATATTACATATATTACATATATTAGTTCCTGAAGGAATTTAATAATATATATATATATATATATATATATATATATATATATATATATATATATATATATATATATATATATATATATATATATAT
>NW_022639585.1:170880-174904 GCF_010583005.1 Odontomachus brunneus | reverse complement strand
ATATATATATATATATATATATATATATATATATATATATATATATATATATATACATTAAACACTTTAAGGGGATGTCGGAGTCGATCCCGAACTTCGAAAGTGCCGATAACGCAGATTTTATAGTTCAGATTGCCGCCAGATGGCAGTGGATGTTTCGCACAGCAGCTGCATGACGTGATTTCAAGCTCAGACATGCAAGCCAGCGTTGCCACATCTAAGATGCAAGTCCGTGCGGTGCAACGCACTATACTTATGTTGTCTGCCTCTTACGAGGAGATGCCACAACTTGTTAAATCGATTTCCAAACGAGTCATAGCATATTAGATTAGCTGCAATGTTGGGCATGAACATCATAACGAGGTTTGTGCAAGTGGATCTTTGTTTGCGAGAAATAATAGTATAAAGTTTGGGTCGCGGAGCTGTAGCGTACATAGGGCTAAAGTTACGGCTCTTTTTCAACGAGGCGATGTGGCTGAGCGAACTAAGACTCCTGCGCCAAATATTTTTGGGTCGGCGGCGAACGTTCGAATCTCGTTGACGACTTGTCCGTGTGCGGTTTTTTTTTTATTTTTCCTTACCTTGAAAATGCAATTAATGCTTTCCTAGTACATTAGTTAGTTTTTTGAATATATCTTTCGTTTTTATGCTATTAATCAGGGGTAATTAGGGAACTGTCAGGCTTGTTTAACGTAAACATTACATATATAATACATATATAATTTGCATTACTTATAATAAAATATATTTTTTATCCATCACTTTCTTATTAAAACATTGTATACAACATTGTCACATAATAAAATACTTGCTTGTAAAACTTACACGTTATAAATGTGTTATTTTGTCGCAATGTTGCGGGTGGAATGCTGTATAAAAACATTCATGCAGTTAATACAAACATTTATAATATTTCACTTGATTTTACACAGCATTCTATCGGCAACATTGCGAGAAAATATTTGAAATTTATAACGTGTAAGTTTTACCAGGTCTGTAAATATGAAACCGGAATTTGTCCATAGATGGCTCTAGCTGTCAATGTAGTTACCGTCAAACCGCGTCATTGGAGCCATTTCCTTGTTGACACCTCTGACAAAGATTTTCAACTCACAACAATACAAGTTTCATACAACAGCATAGTTTATAATAGCGTTGAACATATCGAATTTTGTGTCTGGAAACTACGATCTGCGGACAGCATTGATTTTCTGTTACCATTTGAAGAAAACTGCTGCAGAATCGTATCGAAAGCTTGTCGAAGCTTACGGTGAGCATGCTCTTGGTAAATCACAGTGTTTTGAGTGGTTTAAAAAATTCAAAAGTTGCGATTTTGACGTGAGAAACGAAGAACGTGGAAGACTACCGAAAAAGTTTGAAGACAGCAAATTGCAAGCATTGTTGGATGAGGATGACACTCAAACGCAACAACTCGCGGATCAATTAAATGTGACACGAGAAGCCGTCTCCATTTGAAAGCAATGGGAAAGATCCAGAGGATGGGAAAATGGGTTCCACATGAATGAAAGACAGCAGGAAAATCGAAAAACCACTTGCGAAATGCTGCTCGCCAGGTACAAAAGAAAGTCATTTCTCCTTCGAATTGTGACTAGCGATGAAAAGTGGATATATTTTGAGAATCCTAAGCGTAAAAGATCATGGGTAACTCAAGGCGAACCATCGACATCGACTGCAAGGCCAAATCGCTATGGACGGAAGACAATGCTCTGTGTTTGGTGGAATCAGAAGGATGTGATCTATTATGAGCTGCTAAAACCTGGCCAAACCGTTAATACTGAACGCTACCGACACAAATGATCGATTTGAATCAAACTTTGCGTGAAAAACGACCAGAATATAAAAAAAGGCAACACAAAGTGATTTTGTTTTATGATAATGCATCATCGCACACAGCAAAACTGGTCAAGGAAACGATTGAGGCGTTTAATTAGGAAATATTTTCGCATGCGGCTTACTCACTAGACTTGGCTCCGTCCTATTACTATTACTATTTATTTGCATCGATGGAACACGCACTTGTTAAGCAGCGCTTCATTTCTTACGAAAATGTACGAAAATGGCTCGATGACTGGTTTGCCTCAAAAGAGCAACAGTTTTTTTGGCGTGGCATTCACAAATTATCAGACAGGTGGGAAAAATGTATAGCTAGCAATGGGCAATACTTCGAATAAAATATTTTTTATCATTTTTATACAATAAACGTGTATTTTCTATATAAAAATTCCTGTTTCATATTTACATACCTGGTATGCGGTACGGAAGTCCACTTGGATACGCGGAACCTTAGTTATCGGTTTTATCTTTACAATCGAACGAGGCCGGCTCATTCTTGCACGATCGCGGATGCGGTGATGATAGTGCCTCGGACGCGCCTATGCGTCGCGGTAACGGTGTGATTCCGATCTCGCTTCTGGAGATCGGTTTTGTTAATATCGCGGAGGTCGACTCGCGTCCTTGCGAGTCGATAACGGTGTGATCCTGACGCGGATCCTTATGACGCGGTGTCGAAGCTGCGCTGCAACGGAGCGAGACTTCGAATAGACCGTTATGAGTTCGCACGCGGCGACTCGATAGCGGTGATCTCGCTTGCGCTAAGGCGAAGCAAGATCCGTGGAACGGTGTGAAGGTTGCGTTTAAGCGTCCTTCCGGTAGTTTGATTCCAGGCCCTCGATGGCTGTCGAATCTTGCGGATAACGGTAGTTTCAGTGCCGGTATCACGAATTCGTGGGCCGACGGCGGAGTGGCTGCTGTAGCGAATCCACGAGCAGTAACCTACTAGAAACGGTTTAAAGAACAATGTCGATGTCACAAATCCGTGAGTCGACGGCGGAGTGATTGCTGTCGCGAATCCGCGAGCAGTAATCTGGCAGGAACAGTGTGAAGAACAGTGTCGATGTCACGAATCCGTAAGTCGACGGCGGAGTGATTGCTGTCGTGAATCCGCGAACATCTGGCAGAGAACAATGTCGATGTCACACAAGAGTCGAAATGACCTTTAAAGATCATTTTAATGTCGAACCGCTTAATAACGTTTAGAAAAAAAAAAATTCAAGGTATGAGAACTTGTGTATCAAACTCACAGTGATGAACCCATTTTTATAAAATTTAAACGTCTATGTAAATTCAAATCCTCGTTGAAACACAATCAACGTGGGCCCTGGACATCGTTGTATGTATTATGTCGATGACTGAACGCATTCTCTGGTGTGAACAATTTTATTTTATACGAATGACTACTAATTCAAATATCTTAAAAAACAAACCACGATCAATTTTGGTTTTCAGGTCATGCTAGCGGACTTGTAAACGGTTCGACCTTGAAATGATCTTTAAAGGTCATTTCGACTCTTAACATAACTTTAAAATTTCTATTAAAAAAATTCGATTTGACCTTCAAATGACCTTGAAAGTCAAGGTCAAGATGAAATTGAAGGTCACCATCCGATGTCCCTCTCCGAACCCAACAACTTTTGTAAGGGTTATTTGAATCGGTGGCTCCCCGACAAGATATGTATTCAGGTGCGTAATTTCAAATATTTTGTCATTGAAACTTTTGAAGGCCATTCCAAAGAAGAGCCTCAAGTACCCATCTAAACGTAAAATTTTGGGCTCTTACCGAATCCGTGGTCAAAAATAGGGGTTTCTATTTAAAAATTCGATTTGATCTTCAAATGACCTTGAAGGTCAAGGTCAAGGTGAAATTGAAAATCACCATCCGATGTCCCCCTTCGAACCCAACAACTTTTATGAGGGTTATTTTCGGATTGGTGGCTCCCCTGACGAGATATTCAGGTGCGTAATTTAAAATGGGATACCCTGTATATACAGGGTGTTCGGAAAGTACCGGGACGCCCGAATATCAGGAAAAATATAAGTTTTACAAAAAAATGTTTCAGACAAAAGTTGTGGCGTTTAAAAAGATGTATTTACTGATCACATCAGTTTGACCTTGGGTTGCGTAGCGAAGGTCAGGTCAAGGTCACATTAATTTTTTTAAATGGAA
>NW_022639585.1:165477-169501 GCF_010583005.1 Odontomachus brunneus | reverse complement strand
ATATATATATATATATATATATATATATATATATATATATATATATATATATATACATTAAACACTTTAAGGGGATGTCGGAGTCGATCCCGAACTTCGAAAGTGCCGATAACGCAGATTTTATAGTTCAGATTGCCGCCAGATGGCAGTGGATGTTTCGCACAGCAGCTGCATGACGTGATTTCAAGCTCAGACATGCAAGCCAGCGTTGCCACATCTAAGATGCAAGTCCGTGCGGTGCAACGCACTATACTTATGTTGTCTGCCTCTTACGAGGAGATGCCACAACTTGTTAAATCGATTTCCAAACGAGTCATAGCATATTAGATTAGCTGCAATGTTGGGCATGAACATCATAACGAGGTTTGTGCAAGTGGATCTTTGTTTGCGAGAAATAATAGTATAAAGTTTGGGTCGCGGAGCTGTAGCGTACATAGGGCTAAAGTTACGGCTCTTTTTCAACGAGGCGATGTGGCTGAGCGAACTAAGACTCCTGCGCCAAATATTTTTGGGTCGGCGGCGAACGTTCGAATCTCGTTGACGACTTGTCCGTGTGCGGTTTTTTTTTTATTTTTCCTTACCTTGAAAATGCAATTAATGCTTTCCTAGTACATTAGTTAGTTTTTTGAATATATCTTTCGTTTTTATGCTATTAATCAGGGGTAATTAGGGAACTGTCAGGCTTGTTTAACGTAAACATTACATATATAATACATATATAATTTGCATTACTTATAATAAAATATATTTTTTATCCATCACTTTCTTATTAAAACATTGTATACAACATTGTCACATAATAAAATACTTGCTTGTAAAACTTACACGTTATAAATGTGTTATTTTGTCGCAATGTTGCGGGTGGAATGCTGTATAAAAACATTCATGCAGTTAATACAAACATTTATAATATTTCACTTGATTTTACACAGCATTCTATCGGCAACATTGCGAGAAAATATTTGAAATTTATAACGTGTAAGTTTTACCAGGTCTGTAAATATGAAACCGGAATTTGTCCATAGATGGCTCTAGCTGTCAATGTAGTTACCGTCAAACCGCGTCATTGGAGCCATTTCCTTGTTGACACCTCTGACAAAGATTTTCAACTCACAACAATACAAGTTTCATACAACAGCATAGTTTATAATAGCGTTGAACATATCGAATTTTGTGTCTGGAAACTACGATCTGCGGACAGCATTGATTTTCTGTTACCATTTGAAGAAAACTGCTGCAGAATCGTATCGAAAGCTTGTCGAAGCTTACGGTGAGCATGCTCTTGGTAAATCACAGTGTTTTGAGTGGTTTAAAAAATTCAAAAGTTGCGATTTTGACGTGAGAAACGAAGAACGTGGAAGACTACCGAAAAAGTTTGAAGACAGCAAATTGCAAGCATTGTTGGATGAGGATGACACTCAAACGCAACAACTCGCGGATCAATTAAATGTGACACGAGAAGCCGTCTCCATTTGAAAGCAATGGGAAAGATCCAGAGGATGGGAAAATGGGTTCCACATGAATGAAAGACAGCAGGAAAATCGAAAAACCACTTGCGAAATGCTGCTCGCCAGGTACAAAAGAAAGTCATTTCTCCTTCGAATTGTGACTAGCGATGAAAAGTGGATATATTTTGAGAATCCTAAGCGTAAAAGATCATGGGTAACTCAAGGCGAACCATCGACATCGACTGCAAGGCCAAATCGCTATGGACGGAAGACAATGCTCTGTGTTTGGTGGAATCAGAAGGATGTGATCTATTATGAGCTGCTAAAACCTGGCCAAACCGTTAATACTGAACGCTACCGACACAAATGATCGATTTGAATCAAACTTTGCGTGAAAAACGACCAGAATATAAAAAAAGGCAACACAAAGTGATTTTGTTTTATGATAATGCATCATCGCACACAGCAAAACTGGTCAAGGAAACGATTGAGGCGTTTAATTAGGAAATATTTTCGCATGCGGCTTACTCACTAGACTTGGCTCCGTCCTATTACTATTACTATTTATTTGCATCGATGGAACACGCACTTGTTAAGCAGCGCTTCATTTCTTACGAAAATGTACGAAAATGGCTCGATGACTGGTTTGCCTCAAAAGAGCAACAGTTTTTTTGGCGTGGCATTCACAAATTATCAGACAGGTGGGAAAAATGTATAGCTAGCAATGGGCAATACTTCGAATAAAATATTTTTTATCATTTTTATACAATAAACGTGTATTTTCTATATAAAAATTCCTGTTTCATATTTACATACCTGGTATGCGGTACGGAAGTCCACTTGGATACGCGGAACCTTAGTTATCGGTTTTATCTTTACAATCGAACGAGGCCGGCTCATTCTTGCACGATCGCGGATGCGGTGATGATAGTGCCTCGGACGCGCCTATGCGTCGCGGTAACGGTGTGATTCCGATCTCGCTTCTGGAGATCGGTTTTGTTAATATCGCGGAGGTCGACTCGCGTCCTTGCGAGTCGATAACGGTGTGATCCTGACGCGGATCCTTATGACGCGGTGTCGAAGCTGCGCTGCAACGGAGCGAGACTTCGAATAGACCGTTATGAGTTCGCACGCGGCGACTCGATAGCGGTGATCTCGCTTGCGCTAAGGCGAAGCAAGATCCGTGGAACGGTGTGAAGGTTGCGTTTAAGCGTCCTTCCGGTAGTTTGATTCCAGGCCCTCGATGGCTGTCGAATCTTGCGGATAACGGTAGTTTCAGTGCCGGTATCACGAATTCGTGGGCCGACGGCGGAGTGGCTGCTGTAGCGAATCCACGAGCAGTAACCTACTAGAAACGGTTTAAAGAACAATGTCGATGTCACAAATCCGTGAGTCGACGGCGGAGTGATTGCTGTCGCGAATCCGCGAGCAGTAATCTGGCAGGAACAGTGTGAAGAACAGTGTCGATGTCACGAATCCGTAAGTCGACGGCGGAGTGATTGCTGTCGTGAATCCGCGAACATCTGGCAGAGAACAATGTCGATGTCACACAAGAGTCGAAATGACCTTTAAAGATCATTTTAATGTCGAACCGCTTAATAACGTTTAGAAAAAAAAAAATTCAAGGTATGAGAACTTGTGTATCAAACTCACAGTGATGAACCCATTTTTATAAAATTTAAACGTCTATGTAAATTCAAATCCTCGTTGAAACACAATCAACGTGGGCCCTGGACATCGTTGTATGTATTATGTCGATGACTGAACGCATTCTCTGGTGTGAACAATTTTATTTTATACGAATGACTACTAATTCAAATATCTTAAAAAACAAACCACGATCAATTTTGGTTTTCAGGTCATGCTAGCGGACTTGTAAACGGTTCGACCTTGAAATGATCTTTAAAGGTCATTTCGACTCTTAACATAACTTTAAAATTTCTATTAAAAAAATTCGATTTGACCTTCAAATGACCTTGAAAGTCAAGGTCAAGATGAAATTGAAGGTCACCATCCGATGTCCCTCTCCGAACCCAACAACTTTTGTAAGGGTTATTTGAATCGGTGGCTCCCCGACAAGATATGTATTCAGGTGCGTAATTTCAAATATTTTGTCATTGAAACTTTTGAAGGCCATTCCAAAGAAGAGCCTCAAGTACCCATCTAAACGTAAAATTTTGGGCTCTTACCGAATCCGTGGTCAAAAATAGGGGTTTCTATTTAAAAATTCGATTTGATCTTCAAATGACCTTGAAGGTCAAGGTCAAGGTGAAATTGAAAATCACCATCCGATGTCCCCCTTCGAACCCAACAACTTTTATGAGGGTTATTTTCGGATTGGTGGCTCCCCTGACGAGATATTCAGGTGCGTAATTTAAAATGGGATACCCTGTATATACAGGGTGTTCGGAAAGTACCGGGACGCCCGAATATCAGGAAAAATATAAGTTTTACAAAAAAATGTTTCAGACAAAAGTTGTGGCGTTTAAAAAGATGTATTTACTGATCACATCAGTTTGACCTTGGGTTGCGTAGCGAAGGTCAGGTCAAGGTCACATTAATTTTTTTAAATGGAA
>NW_022639585.1:162336-165201 GCF_010583005.1 Odontomachus brunneus | reverse complement strand
CTAGCTTACAAATTCGATGTTTTTGTATATACGGTGTCCAAAAACTAACCCAACCTAACCTATCGTCACATTAATATTAAAGTTGAACACTTTAATAAACAATGACTGACGTGTAATGTGACGATAGGTAGGTTAGGTTAGTTTTGAGAGGGAGTGCGGGGGGCACAGCCCCCCGCTAGTCGTTCGATATTGTAGTTATTATTCGATATTGCTCGTTAACAATGCACAGTATCGTTTTTGTATATACAGTATCCAAAAATTATACTCATTTTATGCAACTTTTTTATTCAATAACTTTTTAACGAACAATGACCGCCGGCTAAAATCTTCAGAAGGTCACTCAGGAGGATGACCTCTGTCATATATGTCAAGGTCAAGGTCATCGGAGCTGGGTCCGTTATACTAAATAATTACCAAAAAATCTTCCAAACTGTCAAACTTTTTGATGGTAAGGTTAGATTTTACCTAGCAACGCCAGTATTGCCAAGTCGCAAAACTTACGGAACAGCCCTCGTAGTATGATTAGATGTAATGCTAAGAATAGAAATACGGGAGGTGTAGTTTTATATGTAAGGAACGATATTAAATACGAAGTAGTATTAGTAAAAAAATTAGAATCAAATTGTTGGTGTGTAGTAGTAGAAGTGAAAGAAAAATTATATAAAGGAGTGATAATAGTAACATATCACTCACCGAGCGCATCGCACGGAAACTTCATAAGATTTTTAGAGGATATAGCAGAGGAGCAAATAATAAAGGAAGAATGCATGGTAATAGGAAATTTTAACATTGATCTTATGACGGACTCGTTTTATGCAAAAAAATTACAAACGACAATGTTAAGCTTGGGTATGAAGCAGTATGTTAATGAACCGACGAGAATTACGAAAGACAGTCAGACAATTATAGGTTTGATCTTCGCTAATAATAATAAAATAGTACGGGTAATTCATGAATCTAAAATTACGGATTATGCATGGCTAAAAGTTGAGTTAAGTGTGAGTAAAATTGAAAATAAATATAGAGAATTTAGTGCTAGGAATTACAAAGAATTTGATATAAATGAATTTGCTATATTAGTGAAAAATAAAATACGAGAAAACCAGGGATATCAGTGTGGATGTAGGAATGTCAGTGAGAGAGCGGAAAAGCTTGTCGATAGTATAGTGGATGCTTTAGATGTAACGGCACCAAAGAAAAAAATTTAGAATTTCGAAAGTATGGAAAGGGAAAAAATGGTTCTCAGATGAAATAGAGACTGCGCGTAGAAGGGATAAGACATACAGAAGGGCACCGAACAAAATTGGTTAAAATATAAAATTGTATGACGGTACCGAACAAAATTGGTTAAAATATAAAATTGAAAAAAACGCAGTAGTAAAAACAATCAGAGAGAAGAAGAAAGAATACTATGAAAATATGATAGATTTTAATAAGGAAAATCCTACGATTATGTGGAAAACCTTGAAAGAAGTAATTAGAGGCGAGCCAGTAAGTATAAAGGAAATAGGAAATATAGATTTTCAGATTTTAGGCGATATTGAAGAATGCAATATAGCTGATAAAATTAATTTATATTAGATACAAAGTATTAATAATATAGTAAATCCTACCAAAGTTAATAGATCTGGCAATGATTTATTCGAGTATTGGATGAATATAAATAAAAAAACTGTTTATATTATCGAAAACCAAGGAATTATGGAAAACTTTGAGATTATCAAGTTAGAACAGTTAGAGAAAATTGTTATGGGATTGCCAAAAAAGAAAGGTATGGATGAGGGGATAACTAGTGATATATTAAAGGCAGCTTTTTCTGTAATAAAAGAAGAATTTGTCAATATAATAAATAATGCTTTGAGGGAAGATCGATGTCCAGAAGGTTGGAAATCCTCTACGATAATACCGATTCCAAAGATAGATAAAGCGAAAAGAGCGAGCGAATATAGGCCTATTAATATGTTACCAATATTTGAGAAAATTAGAATTATTGTTAGAATTAGTAGTAAAAGAACAACTTGAAATGTATTTGGAATATAACGATATTATAACAGAACATTAGTCGGGATTTAGATAATATTATTCGTGCGAAACAGCGATTTAAACTGTCATCGACGAATGGAAATTAATAGTAAGCGAAGGAAAAATGGTAGGAGTAATTTTCATGGATCTTAAGAGAGCGTTTGAAACAATAGACAGAGAAAGATTATTAGAAAAAAATGTATCAGTATGGAATTAGAGGAATGGCCCTAGAATGGTTCAAATCATATTTAAATAATAGAAAACAGCAGGTGCGATTCAATCATACATGGTCTAAATTATTGACAACAGAATACGGAGTGCCACAAGGTTCTGTGCTGGGACCTTTGCTATTTATACTATATATAAATGATATAACCGAAGTCTATCCAGAAGAATATAAAAATGTTTGCAGACGACACGTTTATATACGTAAGTGGAGAAAGTAGCACGGATATAGAAATAAAAATGAACACGGTTTTTGATATAATAGAACATTGGATGAATATAAATAAGCTAAAAATGAATGCTGATAAAACGAAATATATGATAGTTAGAAGTATTCGAAAAAATTGAGAGGTAATACTAGTTTGAAATGTCTGGATGGAATTGAAATAGAACGTGAAGAAACTATGAAATACCTACCCTACTGAAAAATTTCTGTTGAGATAAGAAGAGAATTCCCAATTCAGTTCTCAGTTGAATTCTCAATTGAATTCTCAAATGCCGTTTCCGCAAAAATTCGTATGTAAGATCTCAATTGAGGTATTTGTATCTGATGAAAATAATTTATTGAAAATATAATGAACTTTTGCTGAAATGCTTTTGAAAAGCATTCACAATTTT
>NW_022639585.1:160953-162227 GCF_010583005.1 Odontomachus brunneus | reverse complement strand
TTATTTAGACAAAATAATACTTCATTATACTTTTCTAAATATTTTAATTAATAATAATTTTTCACTGAATTTTTCTACTCTCTTAATAAAATATTATCGAAATATTAATGAAATTATAATGAAATTTTAATGAAATTGGATTAAAATTGTGAATGCTTTTCAAAAGCATTTCAGCAAAAGTTCATTATATTTTCAATAAATTATTTCTATCAGATATCAGAAATATCTCAATTGAGATCTTACATGCGAATTTTTGCAGAAACCACATTTGAGAATTCAATTGAGAATTCAACTGAGAATTGAATTGGGAATTCTATTGTTATCTTAACAGAAATTTTTCAGTAGGGTAGGTATTGACGACAGACTTCGATTTTATGATAACTGCGATTATATGTTAAAGAAAATAGATAAGAAAACGAGTGTTTTAAACAGAGTAAGTAATTATATATCGATATATACTAGATGTATTATATATAAGACAATCATAGCTCCACACTTTGAGTATTGCGCGACGCTATTAATAGGCATGGGCGGGATACAAATAACCTAACTACAAAAGGTACAAAACAGAGCTATGAGGGTAATATTTCAGTGTGATAGATACCAAAGTGAAAGACATGCTGGAAGTGTTGCAATATATGTCAGTAAGACAAAGATTACGATATAATATATGTATATTTATTTTTAAGATATTAAACGATATGCTGCCGATATGCTCAATTAAGGGCCCACGTAATATTGCAGAAATATTGCAGTGATATTGCAATATAGTGGTAATATTACATATCACAGTGAAATATTACAGAAATATTACTGAAATATTGCACCTTTACATATGTCATTGAAATATTACAGAAATATCCCTTATAGAAATATCATACTAAGAATCATTGATAATTACTTATTATCCAGTATTTTTAATACTGAAAATAAGTATTAGTGAAAATAAGTAATTATCAATGATTCTTAGTATGATATTTCTATAAGGGATTACTGCAGTATTACATACTTATATCATTGAAATATTATACATTTATATCATTGAAATGTTACACTTATATATTTGCAATATTATAGTTAAATTATAGCAATATATCATATTCTAAATAGAATGATGACATCAATTAACATGTCAATTTCTTTGACATTATAGACATCATTAAAACGTTATTACGGCGTCATTTGAAGTCACCTTCCCTTACAGAAATAGTATTTTTCAAAAGTTTCTTTTAAAATTTAGTATTTCGATTTGTTTAATTTGGATTTTCTTGGAT
>NW_022639585.1:159794-160943 GCF_010583005.1 Odontomachus brunneus | reverse complement strand
TGTAAAAACATCGTTGGAGTCATCAGAGTCACCGCGTGCGCGCTCGATCGTCAGGTTAAGCAACAGTTTAATGCGGTCAGGACATGGATGGGTGACTAGTGGTATACTGCTTGGGATTGAAATTATCGCTAAAGGATTTCATGAAAGTTTGGAGTGTATTTGATAACCTTCGATACGTAGTAGTTTATGAAACATGAGAAAACTAGAAATATATTAGGTGTACAACTTTGCCGTTTTTTTTCCGAAATTCGAGGCTTTATTGTAAAAACTGGTTATACATTTATGATTCAAAATATTGCCCATCGCTGGCCACTCTTTCTCCTATCTTTCGGGCAGCGTACGAATTCCGCGTCGAAAAAACTGGTCATCCTTTGAGGCGATCCACGAATCGATCCAATTTTTTACTTCTTTATAAGACCGGAAGTGCTGGTCAGCCAGGCCGTGTGCCATTGATCGAAACAAGATAGTCAGAGGGAGCAACGTCTGGAGAATACGGCAGGTGGAGTAGGACTTCCCATTTCAACGTTTCCAAGTATGTCTTGACCACTTTCGTAACATGGGGTCGAGCATTGTCATGCTGCAAAATCACTTTATCGTGTCTCTCGTTGTATTGCGGCCGTTTGTCTTTCAATGCTCGGCTCAAACGCATCAATTGCGTTCGATACTGATCGCCTGTGATTGTTTCAGTCGGTTTTAACAGCTCATAATACACTACGTCGAGCTGGTCCCACCAAATACAGAGCATGACCTTGGAGCCGTGAATATTCGGTTTGGCCGTTGACGTAGAAGCATGGCTGGGAACTCCCCATGATTTTCTGCACTTGGGGTTATCGTAATGAACCCATTTTTCGTCCACAGTCACAATGCGATGCAGAAATCCTTTCCGTCTTTGCCTTTTAAGCAGCTGTTCACAAGCAAACAAACGCCGTTCAACATCTTTCGACTTCAATTCGTACGGCACCCAATTTCCTTGCTTCTGAATCATTTACATGGCTTTGAGGCGTTTTGAAATGGCTTGTTGAGTCACTCCCAATGACCGTGCCAATTCTTTTTGATTTTGACACGAGTCTTGATCAAGTAATGCCTCCAATTCTGCATCTTCGAAAACCTTCTCTCTTCCACCGCTATGCCGGTCTTCGACGTCAAAAT
>NW_022639585.1:159336-159624 GCF_010583005.1 Odontomachus brunneus | reverse complement strand
CCATGGCTTTGAGACGTTTTGAAATGGCTTGTTGAGTCACTCCCAATGATCGTGCCAATTCTTCTTGATTTTGACACGAGTCTTGATCAAGTAATGCCTCCAATTCTGCATCTTCGAAAACCTTCTCTCTTCCACCGCTATGCCGGTCTTCGACGTCAAAATCACCGTTCTTGTAGCGTTGAGACCACTCACGACACGTTCTTTCACTAATAGCGGCCTCACCATAAGTATTTGAGAGCATTCGATGAGCCTCAGCTGTAGATTTCTTTATATTGAAGCAGAAAATTA
>NW_022639585.1:153816-159326 GCF_010583005.1 Odontomachus brunneus | reverse complement strand
CCGCAGATTTCTTCATATTGAAGCAGAAAATTAAAACCTCCCGCAAATGACGAGAATTTGGCTCGTAAACTGACATTTTCAATCGAGAATAACTTTATGATGCAGACACAAATCGACTAATGTTTCTATGGGGTTATGTTGACAGATGCCCAAGTTTATTGTATGACGTCTATGATCTATTTATTTCGACCACCACTTACCGCTAAAGCCATCTAGAGGAAAACGGCTGAAGCAAAGTTGTACACCTAATATAAGTATATTTTTTTAAATATTATGATTTTCTCACAGTAATATAACAAAGTTGTACACCTAACATAAGTATATTTTTTTAAATATTATGATTTTCTCACAGTAATATCATTGTGATTTTCACCATTATATTACTGTGATGCATTTGCCGCGGACATTTTAATATTACTGTGATATCTTAGTAATATTCCAGCATTATTTATGTTATATTCCCTGGTAATATTGCAATGAAAATATAATATTGCTGTGATATTTCTGCGATATTACGTGCTGTGTGGGTGATAGGATACAAATATTAGGGAATGAATGCGCAAGAGAAACGAGACAAACGGATAATACTGAACTTCAATTTAGAAAAACAAAGAGTGCACAGAAAAGTCTATTTTATGAGGGAGTGAAAATGTATAATGCACTGCTAGCGGAAATAAAAAATTGTGTTAGGCTTGATTTGTTCAAAAGAAAGTTGAAAACGCATATTTACAACACTGTAAAGTATGTAAATTAAATGTCTATGTAAATAGCTGAGAAAGCTAAATAAAAGATCATCAATCTTTCTCTCTCTCTCTCTCTCTCTCTCTCTCTCTCTCTCTCTCTCTGGTTATTTTACTTGGATTCAGACCTTTTTTTGCGGCCCTTTCATCAAAATGTCAAAAGATATGTTTCTCAAAAAAATCACAGTTCCGAACGTATTCGAACACGTTTTAATGTAACGGCGGTTAAGCCGGATGGAAAACTCACACCAACGACAAACAGCGAGATGTATATGCTCCATAGTCACTTGTGCATTTCCTATAGTTTTCGAAATATTAATAAAAAGATGCCTGTCTCTAGCCATGTACATGCTTTATATCTTATACTCATCTTTAGGATGTCTGTACGATATATTTTACACATTATCGTATTTGAAATATCTTTTGGATATTGTATACGGGGATATTTTCAAAATTTATTCATTGTGATATACTGATGATATTATCAGGATGATATTATCAGGATGATATTATCAGGAGATTGAGATATATTTCGCATATCCGCGATGATTTTAGTATATCCCATAGATATAAATTGCTGAATGGAGCGTAATGATACGCAGGATTTTTTAGATATTTCCGACAATTTAAGGGAAAGATTACAAAGTGAATTTTCAACTGTATCGTACAAGCTGCAACTTGCAATAACAAAAATAAAAAAATTTTTTTTATAAATAAACTAAAGTTACCTTGCATTTTTTAAAGGGTACGATATACTTTGTTACATAATATTTACATATAATTACTTTTTTATATATAACATTGTAGAGGACTTTAAGATGAATTCAACACAATATTACAAATGTCATTTTTATTAATATTTAATATAAAATGTATTAATATTATTTTATATCAATATTATTTATATATAATATTGGGTGTACAACTTAGTTCGGTCCGCTTTCAAAAGATGGCTCTAGGTGCTATAAATGGTTGACGGCGACAGCTGATTTTTGCTGTATCGTGAAGTGTCAACATCTGTCAACCAAATATTGTTTACAAGCCTTTGAGTTTTGCACAACAAGTTTAATTTTTACTGCGTTGAAAATGTCGAGTTTCGTTCCAAATAAGCACCATTTGCGGGAAGTTTTGATTTTCTGTTTCAATTGGAAGAAAAGTGCAGCTGAAGCGCATCGAATGCTTGTGGAAATTTATGGTGAATCTGCACCGTCGGATAAATTTTGCAGAGAATGGTTTCGACGATTTCAAAGTGCTGATTTTAGTGTTGAAGACAAAGAGCGTTCGTGTCAACCGAAAAAGTTTGAAGATGAAGAATTAGAAACATTACTCGATCAAGATTCGTGTCAAACGCAAAAAGAGCTCGCAAGAACATTGGAAGTTACTCAACAAGCTATTTCGAAACGACTCAAAGCTGCGGAATACATCCAAAAGCAAGGAAATTGGGTCCCATACAAATTGAAACCGAGATATATCAAACAACGATTTTGCATGTCCGAAATGTTGTTTGAACGGTACAAAAAGAAGTCTTTTCTGCATCGAATCATTACCGGGGACGAAAAATGGATTCACTACGACAACCCGAAACGCAAAAAATCGTATGTAAAGCCCGGCCAACCGGGAACATCAACGCCGAAGCCGAATATCCATGATGCCAAGGTAATGCTCTGTATTTGGTGGGATCAGAAGGGTGTGATCCACTATGAGCTGCTAAAACCTGGTCAAACCATCACGGGAGACTTCTACAGGCGACAATTGATCCGTTTAAAGCGAGCTATAGCCGAAAAACGTCCAGAATATGCGACCAGACACGAGTCCATAATCTTTCACCATGACAACGCTCGGCCTCATGTTGCTGTTCCGGTTAAAAACTATTTGGAAAATAGCGGATGGGAAGTTCTGGCTCACCCGCCTTATAGCCCAGACCTTGCCCCTTCCGACTACCATTTGTTTCGATCGATGCAGAACGCTTTGACTGGAATACACTTCACTTCAGAACAGGGTATCAAAAATTGGCTCGATTCATTCTTGGCTTCAAAAGATGAACGCTTCTTCCGCGACGGAATCCATAAATTGCCAGAAAGATGGGAAAAAGTAGTGGCTAGCGATGGACAATACTTTCAATAATGTATTAATTCATTTTATCATTCAAATAAATGCGTTTTTCAAGCAAAAAAACGGACCGAATTAAGTTGTACACCCAATATTATTATATATCAATACATATATCAATATATTATTACATTTATTGATAGTGCGTTGAATTCATTTTTAAAGTCCTCTATAACATTATGTAAAAAAAGTGCGTGTGGAATTGAAAAAAATTCAAGATATCTCTGATTTCTTTATGAAAAAAGTATTTTTTATCTTTTTTTTATTGTAAGTTGTATAACCTGCACAAAGCAGTTAAAAATTCATCTTGCAATTTTCTTCTTAAATCAAAAGTATCAATATCTTATATATTTCAACCAATATGTCTACATATCTATTAATTTTATTAATCTACAGATATATATCAGGACCTTGAATAAGTTCTCGTTGTTTTACAACAAATGGCGCTACCAAACTGCGTGCGTGTAGTTTAAGATGGTAACGCATCTATAAGAAAGAACTATAAACAAGCTTGAAATTCAGTGTATGTCATTTCGCCGAAGTGTAAACAATTTTTTTTTTCATAGCGTTAAACATATCGTGTTTTGTGCCAAAAAAAAAGTATTTGCAGGGAATTTTACTGCACTACTTTATTAAAAAAAAATCTGCAGCTGAAGTACACAGAATTTTTGTTGAGACTTACGGCGACCATGCTCTGTCGGAAACAACATGCAGAGATTGGTTTAGACGCTTCAAAAGTAATGATTTTGATGTTGAAGATAAAGAACGCTCTGGCTCACCGAAAAAGTTTGAAGACGAAGAATTGGAGACATTACTTCATGAAGACTCATGTTAGACGCCAGCTGAACTTGCAGAATCATTAGGAATTGATCACATAACATTTTCGAAACGTTTGAAAGTATTAGGAATGATTCAAAAGCAAGGACATTGGGTGCTGCACGAGTTGAAGCCGAGAGACGTCGAACGGCGTCTTTTCACGTGTGAACAGCTGTTTCAACGGCAGAAAAGGAAAGGTTTTTTGCATCGTATCGTGACTGGCGATGAAAACTGGATACACTACGATAACCCTAAGCGTAGAAGATCGTGGGGTAAGCCCGGCCATACATCAACATCGTCGGCAAAGCCGAATATCCATGTTTCGAAGCTTCTGCTCTGCATTTGGTGGGATCTGCTGGGTGTAGTTTATTATGAGCTGCTTAAACCGAACGAAACCATCACGGCAGATCGCTATCGACTACAATTGATGAGTTTGAGCCGAGCATTGAAGGAAAAACGACCGCTATACGAGCAGAGACACGACAAAGTGATTTTGCAACATGACAACGGTCGGCCACATGTTACACAACCGGTGAAAACCTACTTGGAAACGCTTAATTGGGAAGTCCTACGCCACCCGCCGTATTCACCAGACATTGCCCCTTCCGATTATCACTTGTTTCGATCGATGGCACATGGTCTGGCTGAGCAGCACTTCCATTCTTATGAAGATGCCAAAAAATGGGTCGACTCTTGGATAACCTCAAAAGATGTGTCGTTTTTCCGACGTGAAATTCAAATGCTGCCAGAAAGATGGGAAAAAGTAGTGGCTAGTGATGGACAATATTTTCAGTGACATGTTTTTTACGACTTTCTTTAAATAAAGCATTAATTTTCACGAAAAATCAGCGAGAACTTATTTAAGGTCCTAATAGTAAGTTTCATTAACCCTTTAAGCGCACACCGGGGCAAATTGACCTAATGTAATGTTTTCAATTACATATCTCGAAAAATATACACTTTTGCGAAAAAGTCATAGAGATACTTTTTGAAACTAAGGAATAATATTTTCATAGAATATTGTAAGTTTTGAGAAAAACACAATTTAATAGGTGAAAATTATGATTGAAGTTGATCATTGTTGAAAAAAGTATTTTTTACATAAAATTAAATAATTATAAAAGTTTTGCTTTTTAATATTAAAAAAAATCCTTTTAGGATTTTGTAATCAAGGTTATAAACTTTAAAACTACTATCCTGGACATCCCGTTTTTTTCAAAAACTACCCAAATAGCCACCTGTCTGTGAAGTTGCCGTCCAGTTGCTGAGAACCGTTGAAGCAACTGTTTTCGAAAAAGTAGGGACAAGGTGCTTGTACATTATGTTCGTTGGATTATATTCATGTGCATTTTTCTTGAGTCGATAGCAAGTTAACGGCAACATGAAGATAACAATTGCTGAAAAATGAATGATGTGCATATTGTCATCATATGCACATTATTCATATTTAAGCAATTGTTGTCGTCATGTTGCTGTCAACCTTTACAGAAATATACTAAGAAATATTGAAAAATTATTAATGATTAAATATTACCAGTAATTCAGTAATTTTTTAGCCAGTATTTAATTTCTGGTAAATACTGATAATAAAATTACTATTAAATATTGACAGTGTTGGGAAAGTTACTTTTTTAAAGTAACTCGTTACCGTTACCGTTACCGTTACTTTCGATAAAAAGTAACTCGTTACCGTTACTTGAAAGTAACGATATTTTACTTCATTACTTTCCATTACTTTTTCTTAGTATAAATCCAGAATTATAAGAAAGGAGCTAAAATAAAATATAAATCGGACATAAGATTATTAGAAATATATATATATATATATATATATATATATATATA
>NW_022639585.1:150921-153336 GCF_010583005.1 Odontomachus brunneus | reverse complement strand
TATATATATATATATATATATATATATATATATATATATATATATTTAAATATTTCTATTATTTTATGTTATTAATTAATAACATAAGCAAATTGACCACAGACTGCGCGCAAATTTGCAGCAAATTTGATAAAAAATCCACATCTAAACCATAGCCATCTATCCGCATCCCTTATAGAAATATCATACTAAGAATCATTGATAATTACTTATTATCCAGTATTTTTAATACTGAAAATAAGTAATTATCAATGATTCTTAGTATGATATTTCTATAAGGGATTCAGCTACAGTTTTGGCAACAGAACCTGCTGTCTGGCAATTCCTGCAGATTTGCAGTAAAAACCGCGCAAAATCTGCCGCGCGACAAGATCTGGGCTGTTTCTGCTGCAAATCTGAAGCAATTGCCTGACAGCAGACTCTGTACACATATCTGACGGTAGTTTGGTAGCAGGATTTGATATAACATATCCTGCATCAAATTTGTTGTCTATTTACTAACAAAAGTTGATAACAGGCTCTACTCGAAATCTGTTAGCGCAGGTATGGCTATTTTAAAGGAAAAAATGAATACTGACTTTTATGACTTTTTTAAAAGTTTTAAAAGATTTTTATAAAAGTCAGTATTTATTTTTTTCTTTAAGATAGCCATTACACAGAAATCGTAAAGTCGCAAGAAATTGGGAAAAGGAAAATATTTAACTAATATATTAAAAGAAAAATTAAATACTGACTGTTATAAAAGTCAGTAGTTATTTTTTCCTTTAAGATAGCTATTACACAGAAACCGGATATGGGTGCCGTTTTTCTCACTCACAGAGCCTAAAGGCCGTATTCATAGTCAAGCCTCAAGTCAGATCATTTAAGACGATCTTGATCAAGTCGGTCTTATTCAAACAAGATCGTCTTAAGATCAGTAGATTTCATAATCGTGAAATAAGACGATCTTCACGAAGAAGATGTTATTCAAGTAAGACTTATTTGATTTGAGATTGACTTGGCAAAAATAAACTTAAGACCATACTTATTTTCGAATCGACTGTTTTCGTAATATTTCGTAATATTTCGTAATATTTCGTAATATTTCCATTAGATCGACTAGTAAGAACTGATTCAGAAATACTAGATTTAGAAAGGAGTTTTGTCACATTATCTTATGTTAGTCATTATAGAAAGTCTTTAAGATCTCGCTATGAATACGGGCCATATACTACGTTTACACGACGACGTTAATTCGATTTTGGTCCACGAGATCAATACACCAATAAAAGCACAACATTTTTAGTATGTCACTAGTTCTCACTAAATCCAGCATAAAACAAGAAATGCTTAGAAATTAAATACAATTAAGTTTAATTTTATAAAAATTTAAAAGTAACGATTAAAGTAACGGACATTCCTTATAGAAATATCATACTAAGAATCATTGATAATTATTTATTTTCAGTATTAAAAATACTGGATAATAAGTAATTATCAATGATTCTTAGTATGATATTTCTATAAGGGATTTCGTTACTCGTTACAAAAAAAATATATCGCCGTTACTCTTTCGTTAAAGTAACGGCGTTACCTAATCGTTACTCAACAAAGTAACGATACCAGTAACGGCGTTACAAGTAACGTGTTACTTCCCAACACTGAATATTGATAGTAATCAAATACTGAGAATTATTGTGCGAAAGTGAAAAAAAGAAAATCATAATAAATTTTTAAAAAATATACTTATAATTCCTAATTTTCTCATGTCTCATAAACCACTAGGTATTGAAAATTGTCAACACACACTCCAAACTTTCGTGAATCCTGCCCTCGATAATTTCGATCCCAAACGGTATATCACCGGTCATCTATTCACTGACACTTAAAGTGTCCATGTCCTGACACTTAAAGTGTTGCTTAACCCGACGATCGAGCGGCACGCGATAATTCCCAGTAACTTCAACGATATTCCTACGATTAACGCTTATATAATGTCGCTTATATAATTTACGCTTATGTAATCCTTATAGTGTTCACAGTATATTATAACATACCTAGCAAATACCAAATAATAGTCATGTAACGACGCATATCGTTACGTAATAATAACAACGCAAGCCGAACACCGCGAACCGAAAGCGCAAGAGGACAGCGCGTCCTCCAAAACAGTAAACAGCGCAACCGCCGAACAACAGCGGTAAATAGCGAATCAAGCGGGATTCGAGGTATATAAAATGCCGCGTAATCGTAATCGAGAGATTCGATCATCCGCTCTCGAAAGAGAATCAGAACCGATCCACCGCTCTCGAAGGAGAATCCGATTCCGATTATCCGCTCTAAGAGAGACCGACTCCGCTCCTGGCAGATTACTGTTCGTCGATTGACGACTGTAATCACTCCGCCGTCGTTGCACGGATACGTGTCATCGACATT
>NW_022639585.1:124810-147961 GCF_010583005.1 Odontomachus brunneus | reverse complement strand
AGTATTTTAAATATATTATTCATTATTATTTTCTTAAAACACTGTTTCTCAATTATTCCGCCTATCACGAACCCGATCCGACAAGCGATTCAAACCCTGCAACGAATCGCGGTTACAGTCATATAACTTTTACTTGGTGTTTGTTGGATAATTTGCTGATAGATATTGAAACAATGCAATAACATTCCATATACGATGAATAGTGATGTAATGTAGTGAACCAGTGATAATTACTTTTAAATTTTTAATAGAATGTTATAATGATTAGTCCAAACAGAAAAAATTAAAAAATTCAAGAAAATCCAAATTAAACAAATCGAATTACTAAATTTTGAAAGAAACTTTTATAAAATACTATTTAAAACAATAGTGTTGTTTCATCAAATGACATGGTTTCCTTGAACGAAATAAAAGTTTTTATTTTCATTATTTTAAAAAATAAAATTTTGTTTAAGAATATAATATTATAATGAAACAAAAAACCACAAAATTAAACAAGTACGAATATTAAATCTAAAGAAAGTGTTTTCTCCGAAGAAACGGTATAAGAAGTATAAGAAATATATAATAAGACAAATTCTAGTACTAATGACTGCCACTAATAAGTACTATTCTAAGTACTATTCTATAAGCACTATTTATATGAAACTGAAATTTATATTTACTGAATTTGAAATACAAGTAACAAAAATAACTAGTAAATAAGTAAAAAATATTATATTATATTCGTAATATTTTTGAAATATTGCTGTAATATTGCTAAAGTAATATTGCAAATTAATACTATATTGTATAAAGTAATATTGCAAAGTAATCTCACAACATTGCAATGCAATATGTAATCTTGCAACGTTGTAGCAATGTTGCTGCAAGCTTCTGTGCTGTACGGGTTTTGACACATTTATTACATCTTAACAGAGGCGAGACCGTCAGTAACGCAATGTTAACAATTTTGCGTAGTAAAACAGTTCCACCTATTTGTTTATATTTATCCCGTATGCAATAACATTGCATTATTTCGAATAAATTGTTCCGCAACATTGCTCTAATGATGCAATCTCTCCGAAAGGAGACATTATAACCTTGCTACAATCATCCTGCAACGTTGCAGCAACATTGCTGCAATATTGCAAACTTGCAATGTAATATTTCTGCAACATTTCTACAAGCATTCGGTGCTGTGTGAGAGAGAGTTAACACACATGTATGTCATATGTTGTTTGTATCTAACTGCACGTGCGCGAATAGAAAGAGGAAACTATACAGCACTGGTTTTCTATCCTTAAACAACAAATTTCCCACCACCATCGCCTTTGCCAACCCTTCCGTCTTCCTGTCTCCTCTTTCCCTCTTTCCCTATGCCAACTACTATATAAAGGAAGACCTCTCAGGAGCAACTCAATATCGGGTCGTTCCTCCCTGATGAAACGGATTGAAATGTTCGCGAAACATCGGAATCATACAAATAAGAATCCACGCGGCTCCAACCCGGAAACTAAATCTAATATGCATGGATATCGCAAAAGTCTAAAATATTATATCACTCATGTTACTGAATTTGGTAGAACATCGCTTATGATGATGGCAACCAAATATCAATTATTCAGAAAAATATGCAGTGCATTCGTTTGTTTGATATGTTAAATCACGCTTGGTTATCTAGATATATTCTGGGATATGAAGTTGAGCATTTTTTGTCTGACGTTCAATTGTCGTGGTTGTCACACATACATTGAAACGAGCTTACATTGGAACAAGTATTGTATTTCGAGAATGAGGATAGGCTTTCCAAACTACGATGTATTATATTCAAGAACGATTTCAAGTTATTTCGTTCGAAAAAAAATCGGGTCAAAGTAATCCAATGTGCGTTCGAAGAGTTAAAATTAAGAACGATTATCGCGAATCTTCCTTATTAGTTATTTATCTTTGAGTAAGAAAATAACAAGATGTAAGAACATACTAAACATATAAATTTATGTGCTACAGAAGTTTAAGATTCTGACGACTCCATGGCGAGACACGCAGCACCAGAGGAACGATTTCTCTTCAGTGGCAAATGGTGCGATTCGACGAAGTTTCATGGCTGAGCAAGATTTAGAAATCACGAAGAATCACGAGTTAACAAAAGAACAGACGGAGGTAATGATTCAACCTAGAGAGAATGTGAAAGGGTGTGATCCACCTCCAGAACCAGTCTAGGACAGTGCGGTTGTGATTTTGCACGGTGCACGGTTCCAAGTGTATCTCTGCTAAGAGCACAATCGCCGAGCAAGGTCCTACGACGACAAATAATATTTAAAATGGACAAGGATACATTTTTTGCACGGATTATACTGGGAAGTACCTACAACATAAACCTTGGGACACCGGCTAGATTGACAAGATTTTCTCTTTGAACACAAGCGAGACTTACAACTTGAAGTTTGCGCATCACATTTTGTTTTATCCCTTCCTCGATTATGATAAAAGCTATCACGTAGGTATTGGAAATCTAGAAAAAAAAGAGGATCTTATCGCTGCAACGCTTTTAGCTTTGCTTTTCCTCGAACAGGCCTAATAGAAACCTCTCATAGTGTAATCCCAGATGTTGTAAATATAGTCACATGCGTTATGTAATACGAATCACTCTCTCTGTCGTACAGTCAGCATCATATACGCCATACCTTCCCCATATTAAAAGTTAAATAATTTTCAGTCTTACACATGTACGTATAAGACAAAAAATCGAATAAATAACACTAGTTATGATGGTAAAATATGTATGATGCAGTGTGTACGATTGCTAACAAATGACGCGTGGCGAAAAATCAATCGATATCGCTTAGTCTAATAAAGATGTTTATCAAATTATTTTGTCAAACGTTCTCAAGCGACGAGAACAGTATGACCTTGGATGATAGCTTTAAATTTATGAGAACCATTTACGTTGAGAATATAGTAGGTAATCATTCACACTATATACATAATCTTTCATGTAATCAATTCGATATTTTGCTAAACTATGTCAACTAAATGAACTTACTTTGGAGTAATTAACAAACTATTATTTAAGCTATTATTTGCGGTAAACTCTTTTCCCACACAAAGAATTCCTAATCATTTCGCGATATTGTGTATGAAACGATTTTCATTATGTAATAGTATTCTTTATTTTGGTTTGATGTGGATCATGTAATTATGCAAGATATTCATTAAAGATATTTTAAAACGGAAGAATTAAAACGTTAGGATATTATATAGAGCAAGAAGTTTGCGTAATTTCAATTAAACAATTGTAACTTACTATTTGTTTCCTGGATCACATTGCCGTCTATAAAATAGAAAGGGAAAGAGAATCGAGTTAATTACGATTATATTTAATCAGGATAGATACTAATGAAGTTCCATCAGTAGTCGATTAAACGCTCTTACGTCTTTCAGATTTTGCAAGTCTGAACGTAAATGCTGTGTAGACTATATGCAAATTAATATAATTATTAGTAAGATATAAAACAATTTATTAGATTATTATTTCTATTATAGTTTTGTAAATATGTTTCTTTGATATATCGCTCCATCTTGTGTTAATTTAATAATGCTGTAGTATAGTTTACTTTTAATGTAGATGTATATGTGTAACTTTTGATTATGACTATTTGCTACGATTTTCTAGTCGTGATATATAAGGTATCCCAAAACTATCGTTTTAAAACAATATTTTAATTGATGAATTTTATTATCCCAAAAAATCTCGAACTGTGTAAATTGAAACAATTTCTTGAATGTCATAATACCGAGACAATATCCTAAAATATAATTTTCATATGTATTTCAACATATACAGTTGTTCCGAGAAGAAACAATTTCGAAAATAAACACACTTAGCGTAATAAATACGCGCGTACGCGCGCGTGTACACGTATACATTCACTCACACATACACGCTTACGGACACACGCGCGCACACACACAGATGTATTATCTGCTTACTTTAGTATACTCTAATGCTGTATTCAAATGAGTAGATGTTAATGCGCTGGGTTGTGTAACAACAGAATTTCAATATTTTAGTAAATTGTATTTCGTAGGATTGGCTTAATATTCAGATATCAGTATTTTGTTTTTGAAGAAAATTATTACACTTCTTAAATTTTAGTACATTTTTTAGTGACAATACATGTACCACCCAGAGACCTAACAACATTTATTCACATTTTATTATTTTTTTCATAGAATTTAAATGATTTATTTAGTAAATTTAGTATTTTTATATTTCTTAAACATCATGGGAGTTACAAAAAATAAAGAATCTTACTTATTGTTAATAATATGATTATTATAAATAAATAAAATGGTAAAAATGGTCGTTACGATTTTTTTACGATTAAATTCAATTTAACCAAAACTATAAAAATGTATGAGTTGTGCATTTGTACATATAAGGTTTTGGGGTCACTGATTTCAAATGTGAGGTTAGTTTTGTCAAATTCAAGATGACGGATTTAATATGGTGAGCAAAAACAACTTTTCTTTTCATTAAATTGAGTTGCTTAGAGTTTTTTTAAGGTCAAAACCAATCTTGTACAGCAAGCCTGGGCCACAAACTCCTCGCGTGCTTCGGGAGCGCTCCCGTGCACAGGTCTGTTGTATAGTATTGTACGTTCTACATATTGAATCTACCATTTTAAATTTTGAAATTTTGAGTTTATATTCGTAATCAGCGACCTCAAAAACCCCCCGAGTGTCAAGTTTTATCCTAATCAAGTTATAATTCACATTTTGTTACGCCATATTGAATCCGCCATTTTAAATTTCGAAATTTTGAGTTCAGATTCGTAATCAGCGACCCCAAAAACTCCCAAAAGTAACAAGTTTCAAATGAATCGTGTGTAAGGAAAAATTCGTGACACAAAGAGTTAATTGATGTACTCTGAAGCTTATTTAAAATTAAAAATCCTAATGCAAAGAGATATTAAGATCATAATAATTTTAAGTTACAAGCAACTAAAGTTTATTAGTAATATTGTATATATTTCACGTGCTTCGATTCGTAACTATGCGTACACCGTAGCGTACGTGTACCAATTTGTTATCTGTTATGAATTTTCGTAGATTAGCTAATATTAATTTTCATGATCCAAAAATAATTTTTTGTTTTTTCTTTTTTTAAGGAATATATTCACCAAGTATGTATATTCAGAGCGTCTAAGGAGCATATTTTCAATGACTCTCTCTCATGAAATAATCGTTTATCACGAACAAAATTACTTTTTTCATATTTATTTTACTATCTAAATAATAAATATTAATTTGAAATTAATTTCATGATACACTACCTTACCAACATTTTATTTACAAAAGAAGTTTAGACCCGTCGGATCACTATTTTTGCCAAACGGTTACAAGAATGTATATAGTATTGGTATAAAAGTACCAAATCTACCCAAATGGCACACCTTTCAAGCGTTTTCGAGAAATCGTAGTTTGAAGTTTAGCATTCTCCTTTAGTATCGCTGCAGTAGAAATCCATCAGGTAAAGACTATGGCATAGTGACCTAGGTGCCACGCTACAAGTCTGCAGATTGCATGTTCACGACTGTTACTTTTTTCGCATAGTTCTTTTACTATTACAAATAAAAATATGTAGAATATATAATGATACGTAAACAAATATTTTTAATCTTATAATCAGAATTTTTTCTATTTGTTGTGAATAAAAATTAATAGTATTAATATAATAAATAAATAAATAAATATATGTGTATGTGTTCATCTAAAACGGCGAGATATTTATGATACAAAGAAATAAATTACATACAAGTACATATTTTTATTATTTTATGTATGTATAGGTTCACAAAAAGGGCTAGGTATAATAAATGCGATTATTCGTCGTCTTGCTCTGTAATATTACACACTTGCGATGATAACAATCGAAGAAGCAGATAAAGCATGGAACTAACTTGCAGCAAGCACACTGTATGAATCATACTTTTGTGCAACACATTTTATTTATAGTAAGGTGAAAGGAAAATATATCTTGTTGTTATTTAAAAAATTCGACCAGTCGCTGGTCAGTTTTGACAGTAACTACGCGTATAGTATTATCAATTTGAATACCGGGACACTTAACTAATATAATATTAATAAGTGAATTTTAATAGTATCTTCTCAAGATAATAGTTCCCTCTCCTCTTGCAGCAATGTAGATGTATTCTACAAGCGCATTTCAGGAAGTTTTTTATCTCACAACAGAAATATTGCAGGACTGGCACAATAATATGCATTCCGATATAACTTTTAACATACACGTCGCTTCTCCGTTATCGCTTTTAAAAATTTCGTCGTACAAGACAGAATTGGTTTGTCTTCCCCAAGAACTAACAATTAATACAATTTTATTTTTTTTTTGTACGTATATAGTATAATATAATAGTTTAAAAAAATTTTTTTAACTTTTTTTAAACTAAACACTTTTTTATACACCCAGTCAATTTATCTATGATTTTATAGATTAAAGGGCCAAATTTTTCCGAATGGTCCTGTATGTACAGATATACAAGCGGAATTTTTATTCACAACAAAGAAAGAAAAAAAAGTCCGACTATCCAGGGTATTTCAGACTACCATTATCAAATTTTGCAAGAACGTAGAACGGGTTTAGGGTGAGCAAGAAAATCCCGTGCCATTTTGTGACATTCGCAATAGTTTTTGAGAAATTAATTGTAAAAAATTGCGTAAAAAAGGGAGAAGCGCTTGAGTCGCTGAAGTCGCTCGAGTCCTACTGTTTCTTGACTAACTAAATGGCGCTAGGCCTCGAGCGACTTCAGCGACTCAAGCGCCCTCCATTTTTCATGCAATTTTTTACAATTAATTTCTCGAAAACTATTGCGAATATTGTAAAACGGCACGGGACTTTCTTGCTTATCTTAATATATGTTATATGTTCTCGCAAAGTTTGATCATGGTGATCTGGGACACACTATAAAGGATTCACGTATTGTTATACAAGGTGCCTCGCATAAAACATCCAACAAGGAAAATATAAGTAGAACAGATAAAAATGAACAAATATCGTAGAGATCATTTTTCAAACAATCACGTAAAATTTCGAGATGTTAATTAAAATCGTCGTTATATTAATTAAAATCGGGATATTAATTAAAAATCGACGTCTTATGCAGGACACCCTGTATATTCTACATATTTTTATGTAATAGCAAAAGAATTGTGTGAGTGAGTAGATGAACAGAATGAAAAGAATAAAAAGTAATGAACGAAATGGGCATAAACACACAATCTCGAAATTCGTAACGCGACGCCTAGTCTGTCCGCTATGCCACATCTGTTTGACGGACTTCTACTGCAGCGACACTAAACTTTAAATCGCTATTTCTCGAAAATACTTGAGGAATGTGTCATCTCTGGGTAATATTTGATACTTCTATATCATTATTACATTCCTCCAAAATTTCGACAAAATCGATAATTGTTGGGCCCAATGTACCTTGTCAGCGCAATATTATTCAAAGTATAAAACAGCAGTTTTCTTACTTAGTTATCCATTAAATGAAAATGATGTTGTGAATATCATTCTATAATATTATTTCTTCTCTTATATCATGTTTCCTTACGCAACATTTATAACGGTTCCTTACATGCAACATTTATAACGGGAAGTTTTTTATTTGGAAGGTATCACTACTGGAATTATGATCACCTATATTGCTTTATAAGGCTATACAGGATGTCTCCTTTTAAAACTTGCACAGAAATATCTCTTTAGAAAATTTTCAGAAAAAATATTTCAGAAAAAAGTTGTAAAGTTCGAAAGAGGATATATGAAGGTGATCTTGACTTTGACCTTGGCGGCCACTGTCGAGGTTATTTCAAAATCAACTTCGGTTTTTCAAATAAAAATCTCCTTTTTGACAGCAGAAATGAAAAAAGCGGAAAATTTTACGTTCAGATATGTAGTCATGTCATTGAGTTAATATGACGTCTATTAGGGGTCAATGCTGACGTCTATTAGAAAAGCGTTTACGATCTGGCATTTTTTTCAGTGATAAAAAAGGAAAAAACTTTTGAGAACTAATATTTTCAAACGAATTTGCGTGAACAGCAGACTAAAAAAACGTAAGCAACGATGAGTTTGTCAGTTCGTCGATGATTACATTCAATTGTTGTAAGATTCGTTCAACTTGACTGAGTATGAATTTCAAATTATGACCTCTAGGGTCATTCGTATTGGTTCTCAAAAATTTTTCCTTTTTTTATCACTGAAAAAATGCCAGATCGCACCTGAAAAATACTAGAATGCACCCGAAACAAAATAATTGATATTCTTTTAGTTCTCGGAAAATGTGGTAATTACCGTACAGTAGCACGATTGTATCGTGAACGTTTTTCTAATAGACGTCAGCATTTAAATAATGTAGTGATTGCCAGAATCGAATTGCGTGAAATACAGTGTCCTGTTCTCAGATGACAACGACGTCGTGTTAATGCACCCGAGCGGGATGATCTACGAGTTCTCGTTGTGTTAGCTACAACCAAACACAGACAGTGGTGATGCAATAGGGTGTGAAAACCCGTAGACAGTGTCGTCGAGATCCTCGGCCTAGATATTGGATTCAATACAAAATTGATCTTGAAATGTCCTTATGACCACTAGAAGTTATGTTGATCCAATGACATGACTACATATCTTTCTTTTAACTCTAATAAAGCTACAATCTGTCACAAGCAAGGACATTTAGTATTTATTTTGTATATTGATTAAACTTGTTTTGAATGCGCCCAGCGGTGCAACCAAACTATTTACTTCCACAAGGGATTACTTGTCGAGGTTGTCCTGTGGTATTTTTTTCTCTTTTGAATCTGCGAGCTACGGTCTTTTTATTTATAAGATGACTGGCTAAAACATTTGGTTATATCTTTATTCTGTTGCGATAGTTCCCTGTGAAAGTTACTATTTCTTCTTTGACTTTCGGAATGTTTAAGTCGTGACGTAAAATGTCATTTGTTAGGAACCAATTAGCGTTGGTTATTATTATGACCCTTTTAGATTGAAATCTTTGAACTATTTTAATGTTTGAGTGGGATGTTGTCCCCTAGAATTGAATCCCATAAGTCCAAATTGACTTGATTACTACCTTGTGTAGGAGAATTTTGCGCAATTGAAGTCCAAGTTGTTTCCTTTTGGTGAAGATGTGTTTTTTTCAGGTGAGACGCTTATGCAGATATAATTCTAGGTACTTAACGTCTTCTGCTTGTGGTACTTGAATGTTGTTTAGTTGAATAGGTGGGCAGATCTCATGTTTTGTTGAGAAAGTAACGTGTATTGATTTATTCTCCCCTTATAGAAATATCATACTAAGAATCATTGATAATTACTGATTATCCAGTATTTTTAATACTGAAAATAAGTAATTATCAATGATTCTTAGTATGATATTTCTATAAGGGTCGTTTGATTTTCCATCGTTTAAACCAAAGAGATATTTCATCTAAATTAGATTGTAGGATATTAGAAACAATTTTTGAATTTTCATGCAAAGCCATAACTGCTGTATTGTCACCAAACATCCTAGTTAAAGTTTTTTTATTTACGGGGAAGTCAACAGTAAAAAGCAGATACAATACCGGGCCCAAGACACTGTTTTGCGGGACTTCTGCCTTAATTGGATATAGGTTTGACAATTCGTCGTTATTCTTTACTAAAAAGTGTCGGTTAACAAGATATGACTTTAGTATTTGGAAGTAAGCATAAGATAAATTTTTCTTGATCTTATAAAACAGCCATATCGAATACCTGTGATAAATCCAGAAAGGCAGCAAAGCAGTACTCTTTTATTTCAAAAGTTAAGTGTATTTGGTCTACTAACTTATGTACCTGATCAATTGTACCATATTTCGAGCGAAAACCAAATTAGTGATCAGGGATAAGATTTATCTCGCTGATAATAGGCGTGGCTCTTGATAAGAGTAGAGGCTCAAGGACTTTAAATGCAATTGGCAACAGGCTAATAGGTTTGTAAGATTTAAGATTTTCAGAATTTTTTCCGGATTTCGGAACCATCCTCTTTAGAGCGACTTTCCACTGCGGAGACACAAATTTCGTTCTTAGGATAGCATTATATAGCTGTGTGAGATAGAAGCCTATCTTAGGTAGTTGCTTGAGTACATGACCTGTAATAAGATCATAATCCAGTGCCTTTTTACAGTTCAGTTTCATAATGGCTGCCATTACTTCAGTTTTTGGGAAGTTTATAATCTCGTAATCTGCTGTTGCAGAAAGAGGAGCTTTTAAGAAGTCTATAACAGTTTCTTTGTATTCTGGTATCCCTTCGTAGGAGTGAGGCATAAAGACCTTGGTTGGGTGTTCAGTCAATGACATGACTACATACCTGCACGTAACATTTTTTGCTCTTTTCATTTCTGCTGTCATAAAAGGAGGTTTCTATTTAAAAAAAAACCGAAGCTGATCTTGAAATAACTTTGACAATGACCGCCAAGGTCACCTTCAAATATTTCCCTTCCAACTTTATAACTTTTGTCTAAAACATTTTTTTCTGAAAATACTTTTCTAAAGAGGTATTTCAGTGTATCTTTTAAAATAGGATACTTTGCAATTACAATTGCAATATTCAGTATTAAATTTCTCATGAATGATATAGACAAATTACATGAAATCTTAATTATAAATATATTTTAGTGTAGTAAATGTTACATTTTTGTATAATTTTAAGCATTTTGGTTTAAGTGCATAAATTCTTTAAAGTAATGTATATACACAAAGAAGTATATAAATTATTCGGGGAAAAAGTTCATATATGAATTTTATCTGTATATGGTCAAATATGATAATATATAATTATATATGTCTACATTAAAAAGTATGCTGTTATAAAGATACAATTAAATACTTATATTTATAGTAACTCATGATGTCAATATTTAATTGAATCAAATTATGTTTTCCTTTTTTTTATTCAACAGTATTTGTTTTATGTATGCACATGTATAATTAAATCTGATTATTTATAAGGTCACATAAAAAATTTATATATAATTATATATAATCATATATATTTTTATATAATTATATATAGTTTTTTCTCGGGTAGCTATTAATTATATAAAGTATCTTATTGTAAAACTCCTAAATGAATTCTTCATTTTGAATAACATTTTATTTTCAATAATTGATGGATTAAATGCCATAGATATCTTATTATATATTAGATCGAAAGTTATCACAAATTTACAATAGAACGCATTTGTTTTTAGAAATGCGTTTATCATGATTGTTGATTAATTGAGAAATATATAGAATATATATAAATATATATAAAGAATAAAGGTATATAAATAGAATAAAAATATATATAATACATAGAAATATATGTATATATATACAACTCGAGCATAACGAGAAAACAATTCACAGCTGCATGTTTCAAAGTTACTGTGTAGCCACTATGTTAATTATATTCAACAGAAAGCTGCTTTACAACTGTTGTAAAATTCATGAATCTGATATATGTTCTTAGATTCAGTTAAGTTTAAGTTTAAGTATAAGCTCATGACTGAATTTAAAAACTTATACCAATTAAATTTACAAATTTTACAACAGTTGTAAAGCAGCTTTCTTTGTTGAATGCTATCATTTTTAAAGTTTCGTGTTTCGTTTGCGTTAGTGAAAAGTGTTATCCGTTTATACAAACATATGTTACTCAAAACTTACTGCATTTGCAGATAAAAATCGGCTAATATAATTAATTGAAAATAATTACGAAGTATAAACATTATATGATATTTGGTATATGTATTTTCTAATTATTTACATCAATTTTATACATGATATTTAAAAAAAGATTCAAAATTTATAGGATAAATAGTATTTATTATATTGAGTAAAAAATATTTAGTAAACATAGATTGAAAAATTAATCTTTTAATATTTACAAATGTTTTTTGGTTTTGATAACGCAAATTTAAGGCAAATTGATAACGCAAAATTTTTATTGCTTCTATTATTGATCACGTGCGGTGAATAAGCGCAAAAAAACAAGTATCTTATTATATTATTATTATTATTTTAATGTTTACAAAATATGTTTTGTATGTCCTCCATCTATTTTTATAGAGGCTTGACATATTCGTGTTATAGAATTTTTCGACTAGAATAACTTTCCGTATAGAGACGTTGTACAGCCAGAGTATTTCCATTGGCAATACCATACATGACACACATATCTGTAATTTCTTGATTAATAATATAATATATAACCAAAATAATTGAAAGAATTTTTGCTACCCCGTTTCTTGAACATCTTGCAATCATTGATTATAAGAGAATATATGAATATTGTACTAAAGCAAGAGATAATAAAACGTAAATATTATTATGTAGCAATGGAAGTGATTCTAAGACAAGAAATTTTTGAAAAAAATAAAATGTTTGTTTCTTCATTCACTATGTGTGACTATTAATAGGACACAAATAACTTGTATTATCAAAACCGAAAAGTATTTATGGAGATAACCGGGGCTACATGCTCCATTACATTTCAGAATTTTGAAGTTACAATTTTTTAAACAACTAAATTGTTGTGACAAATATAATAGAAGCAGCCTTCTTCTATCTCTTAATGCTCGCTAGAATCCAATTAACCGTACATTTATCTAATCTTATATAATTTCGTTTTGTAATTAAAATATAAACATGCACCAATGTATACCAGCCATCTTGCTCTAGTACCAGGTTCAGTTGCTTAATAACGTAGAATAAGAAGGCTACATATAAAATATCTATCTTGATTAATATTTCCGGGATTTCACAGTGAAAGATCTCCAGAACTTTTTTACCGGCTCTCAATTTTACCTCGGTCATCCATATGCCCGATTTCAATCATTTTCCGAATGAAAATTGTTTTTATTATTCGAAACAGTACATGATACAATTATAAGAAACTTCATTTTGAACTTTTTTTATAAACTTCATTTTAGCTAATAACATGTCGCATAATTTTATTCACTCATGATAGAGAATTTTAATACAAAAAATCGAGAGGCTTGAACATTTATTTTGCTACTACTAAATCACACAATATTACAAGTACACACACATATATATATATATATATATATATAGAGTGTCTTAGGTTCTTCTCCTCATTTTTTTGTGGGAACGGGTTGAAATGAACATAAAAGTCCTATACTGATTTGCGATATTCGCAGTAATAGTCGAAAAATTAATTGTGAAAGATTAAGAAAAAGAGCGCGCTAAATGGAAGAGGGAGGAGCGCTCCAGCCGCAGTACGGTCTAGTGTGCGGATATCGGCGTGCCACATTGCGCTACAAGCACACACTACATTATTTATTTTCTTATGTGGTACTTATATAAACAATGCTTACTTCTACTTATTGTCCCACATTACAAAACGAATACAAATTAGTATTAATTACGTCATATGCAATGTATTACACGAAGTTATATAAGATTGGATAAATTACGCTATATATTAGAGGTTTTAGTTAATTTTAAAGATTTTTTTACTAAAAAATGCATTTATTTAAAAAAATAATACGCTGTATTTGAATCAAAATATTATCCATCGTTTGCTACAACTTTTTCCCATCTTTTCAGAGAATTTTTTTAGAATTTTTTATAAACTTTTTAGTACTTCAAGAAAATGCAAGAAAATGCTGTACTAAAAAGTTAATTAAAAAATTTTCAGCGCTCTATGAGATGAAAGTAGATAATTCTTATCTCTTGCTATTTTTCGATTAAGTTGATAGAATTCGAGTAAAGAATTATTGAAATCAATAATTTTATAGATATTTCTGTAAATATCTTAGAAAATAGAGATCGAATAAAAAATGTTTTTAAAGTTTGTTTGTGTCTTTACGTAGAATAAAATTCCGCAATAAAAATATATGTTTCCATTTAAAAAGTTGACTTCGACCTGTCCTTGACGACGCCATCTAAGGCCAAACCAATGATACCTTCTTATGTCTTCTATCGAACCATGTAACTTTTGTTTGAAACATTTTTTCGTTTTTTTGTACATTTCGAGATATTTCGATGTTCCACCTGAGCACGAAAACCCCTGGTAATTTTAAAACAACCATGGGAAATTTAGAGATATTAAAAAAGAAGATTGGCGAACCAGAGCGCGCGATGTTGTCAGCCGAGCTCTGTAAGCACGAGATCTCACCGAAAATCGTTAACTATTTCTTAGCGACACGAGTACGACATACTTGCAATATGTCGAGAAACAATTGTTCGTGCGTCGTTCGCATGGCTACTCGACGTTCAGCGGCCAATAGATATGCATCGCTGTTAATAGGCAGTCGCTCTTCAGCGATTTTGCGTCGAAGAGCTCATCTCACAACATCACGCGCACTGATCCGCTAATTTTCTTTTATTAAAAATTTGCAGAAGTCAAGAGCAAATCCTGATTTGACTTTGGAGTCCTCGTGCAGCGAGAACGCAAAACACTGTTCTGTGTATAGTTATATATGCATATACACACGAATACTAATGTATCATTCGCGCGGACATAATAGCTGCAAGTTAGTGCAACTGGATTACACTTTACGTGGTATCTACAACTTTCCAGATTCCGCAGACATAATATTTTCTCGCTAAACATTTTTTGTCGTTTTCCTTACATAAGTGACGAGGAGAGTACAGAGCCGAATTTTGCATTTAAGCCTTGAAAACTTGTAATAAATTAATATATAGGCTTATGCTACACGCACGGCATTCATTTATTCGATTTTTATTTCGATTTTTTTTTCAAAAAGCGCTCTGTAGCATTCTATGTACGTTTTTCCTGATTACAAATATTACAAATATAAGGTGATTTTCTCCGTGTTTTGATTAAAATTTGGAGAATTCCTTTGCTTATTTCGCAGCTCTTCGCGAGAAATTTTCATTATGACCTTTAACTTTTATGACGCAGAGGTTTTAACCCTAAGATGTTACACTTTCAAAAAATCACAGGCCTGTCAAGCTGAAGTAATGGCTACCCTACGTCATATATTTCATTATAACTTTCACGAAAGTCAACCAATTTCAAAAAAATTATTTTTCCATCGAAACGCCAGACTTCAAGAAATTGATTTATGTACAGAAAATATGAAAAAGACAGTAATTTGGAAAATATTTCAACTTCGCAATAATTGATAATACTTGATAATTCGTAAAATGGCAGACCCGCAAAGTTTTATCTGGGGTAAAACTTATCCCAATAACTTAGTGGTAACTTAGTGTTAATATCTCGAAATTTTACGTGGTTGTTTACAAACTGCCAAAAGTTTTCGTGCTCAGGTAGATATGCTCTACTTTCACACATGATATTGCGTATCTTGTATCAGATAGCCTGTATATACAAGATATTTACGAATTCCACCGACAAACTGATGGGATGTATTCGTGGTCAATAGAGGAGCAATTTTTCACTATATTTATTTGGTCAGATCTACCTCACTACGGAGATATCGGGAGTGAAAGTCAGTGCAATCATGAAACGTTATGGTAAAAAAGACATTGGTACAGTGCAAAACAACTTTATTGAGTATTATTAGTAGTTACAACAAGTGTTCGAAATTTCATTCATTAACTTCAATGCACAATGTACATCGGCGGACTATTGAGCGGCGTATTCGCGGAAGAATCCAGAAAGATATTGAAAATCAAATAAACGTCAAGAGCTTGCGTGTCACTTATTTGACAAGGAGCATAGTGTGATGTAAACAAAAGAAGAATAATAATAACAGCTTCAGATGTGTCTTTGCGAAGCGACTGATAATAATCTTATCTCATTTTCACTGACTTTCACGCGCGATACGCCTCGCTTCGTAACGAGGCAGATCTGACCAAATAAACATAATGAAAAATTGATCCTCTATTGACTACAAATACTTTCTATCAGTTTGTCGGTGGAATTCGTAGACACCTTGCATACACAGGGTATTCAACGGTTAGTTTTTAGCACAAAGATGTAGATAACAAGTAAACTTGCCAAACCAAGTTGACATTATACCGAGAATTTCATATCTGTATCAAAGAATATTAGACATTCCATAATGTAAACAGACGAATGTTGACACGTTAATTTATCGGAATATATAGATTTGAATATCATATGAAGCATAAATATACACAAACATATAAATAACGGATAAATTCAAATATTAAGAAGTCTTTCAATTATCATTGTATAAAATTATTAATTAATCCAATTATCTCTTTTCAAATTCAAACCATTTATTTGATGTTTTATACAAGTCATTTCAAACACATTATATTTAAAATATAATTTTTTTTTTACAAAATGATATCTCTCTGTCAAATTCACATACTTTCAACCTACGTTGGGAGATAACTGATAAACCTGTTTTAACTATGGATACCTAGTCAACAAGAAATTATTACAACAAGCTAACCCATTCTACATTTACATTACATACATATCTTATACAAATACTAAATAGAACGTCCATCTCCTATGATCTTAATTTTAATATTGACATATGTTATCAAGAATATGTCCCAGAGTAACATTCAAAAGGTTCGCTCATTGTCGCTAGGTGACGCTCACTATTTGTTAAAAAATTATTCAAATTTTTTTTTTATAAATAGGACAATTTTTGCACATAGAGTGTATATGAAATATAGTAAACAGTACACGTATATAGACGGGGGAAAAAGGCTCCGTTCTTCTCCTACATCCCTTTGCAAAAAAACTAACCTATCTTTTACATTTTTGTATTCTTTGTCTGTATCTCTTTTGTATTTTTATACTATTTTTTTATTGTTTTATACTATTTATATTTTTATACTATTTTATACTATTTTTTTATAGTCTTTTTATTTTGTATTTTATATTGTTTTTCATTGAGAAACTTTTGTACTATGTACAAAAATGTAAACGATAGGTTGAGTTGGTTTAGTTTCTTTGGAGGAATGCAGAGGCAAAATATCGCGATTATTGATTTAAAATTTTTGCGTCTATCCGTAAGACAGTTTTAATTGACAAGAGGAGCTTTCAGCTAGTGAGTCACCGATTTTGCTGAACTTTTAGAAATGTAGTACTGGTATAGTAGTAACAAATACTATTCGGAGAAGATGCGCCTCTCAAGCATTTATGAGAAATCGCTATTTGAAGTTTAGTCTTTTCCATTAGTACCGTCATAAGAGGGTGATCAAGCGGTAGCTGCGGTAGTGCAGCAGACTAAGTCTCGCAGTTCAAGTCGGGAAGTGCGTGTTCGCGTCCCATTGTGTCCGTGTTTTTTTTATTGTTAGAGAGAAAAATATGTAAAATATATAATACATAAATGCGCAGACAAATTCTTTGTTTAATCAGATTTTGTTTTTAAATTTTGTTTTTTGGCGTGAATAAAAATGATTAGTGCTAATATGACAAATGTAAGCAAAATTCTTTATTGGTCGCAATTGTATGCAAAAACGAAAGAGAAATATACGTATCTCTACCGTAATACCTCTTAACATCAGTTGTTATCAGCTAATAAACAACTGATCTTCGATGTTTATGAGTCGCGCTTGTTCGCAGCTCGTTCATTTTCGACTACATACGTATATATATATATATGTATTTGTGTTTGTGTGTGTAAACATCGATATATTTACATGACATAGAGAAATAAATAATAAATATTTGTAATGTTTTATTTATGCAAAGGTAGAAAAAGGTAGATATACATTAAAACAAATGCATTTATTCATTATTTTACTCTATAATCGTGCAAACGTTGGAGTGATAGCAGTCGAAGAAACAATTAAAGCATAAGATTGATTTGCACCAAGCACATTGTATGAATCCTACTTTTGTGCAAGTACATTTTGTTTGTAATAATGTTAAAGAAAAACATATCTCTTTAACATTTAAAAAGATCATCCGATCGCTGCTCAGTTTTGACGCAAACCATGCATATTGTATCATTGGTAGAAATACCGGAGCACTTAATTAATATAATATTAATGAGTGGATTTTAATTGCGTCTTCACGAGATGAAATTTCTCTTTGCTCTTGCAACAACATAGGAGCATTTTGCAAGCGTTTTAGAAAGTTCTTTACTTGACGATAAAAATATACATTGCAGGGCTAGCACAGTGATGTACATTTTAGCGGTATGACTTTTAATGAACACGTAGCTTCCCCGTGTTCACTTTCAAAAATGTCATCATATAAAACAGGGTTGGTTTAGCCTTTCCAAGAATCAATAATAAATAAAAATTTGTTACATATTGTAATATAACTTTTGTTACATATTGTAATATAACTTTCCTTAAAAATGTTTTGTATAAGTCAATGGAAAGTTTGCCGGACTTTGAACATGTTACAAAAACATTCTTATATTTATCGGTTAATTTATTAACAGTGTTTTGTACTAACGGACCAAACTTTCCTCAGGGTTCCTGCATACATAAAAATACAAAAGGAAAAAATTTTCCCGGTGCGGACAAAACATACTGCGCAATATAATTGTAATCTTATTTAAATTTTTTTTCTTTACGAATACTGTTTTTGCACCTTTATGCTCCAAAGTTCTATTGTAAGTATTATCATACTGGCATCTAGTCTGATCGATATTTATTACAAAATCGATTTGGAATTGTGGGATTAAAGCTTTGGTTTTTTTGAAATTTTTCGGCCACTTCGAATATCTCTTCCATACTTGTGCATTCTTTTTCACTTACGTATTTTGCAATTTTCCGCTGTTTTATTTTATGTTTACATTTAAAATAATCCACCCATGTCTTACTAACGTTGAAAGTAAAGTGCTCTGAAATGTATGGGAACGCTGCTGTCATTGCCCATTGCTTTTTGCCCATTGCTGATTGTCCGGTTTGTCACCTATTAAATTTAAAAAGCAACATATTGTTCATATTATACATATTAAACTACATACTTTAAATACAATACATACATACATACATATATACTACATACATACAATAAAATACATTAAACAATTACCTAGTTTTGTTGATTTTTTCGTGTAAACAATATTTATATATTTTTTTCGTTTAAACAATATTAATATATTAATATATTTATATATTTTTATAATTATATATTTTTTCGATTAAACAATAAGCGTATCTGTTCAAAAGGGGCTCTAGATTCCCTGAAACGGTCAAAAGTTTCAGAATCGATATATATCCATTTATCATATTGTGCCCTTCTTCACATCGTTTCTCCACTTTTTAAGGTAGTTGTTTCCCAACTGTGGTAGTCAAAATTAGATTTTAAATAAAAGATTCAACAACCGATGAACTCTTTTAAATGAAAATAAAAAACAGATTTTTAAACATTATTGGTTCTCTCAGAATAGTAAAAATCGATAAAATAAATGAAATTATAGAAAAAGAAATTGTATGCTGAATTGCGTTGTAGTCGCGGAACTATAGATCGTGGAATCGTCGCATCTTTATTAGCGCTATGCGACGCCAAGCTATACAACGTTGCCACATCCGCAAAGCATGGTCGTGAACGAAAAAGCGAAAGCCACATTTATTTTTGCTGATTAATCATACTAATAATGTACGGTCAATTTCGTTAAGACTGAAGTATATACTTCTGTAAATATTCAATTAATTTTGCCCAAATTTTCGTATTAATCCTTATCATAGGTTATTTGCAGCTGACAAATGCGCGTTTACGTGTTACTTTTTATAGGTCAGCGCCATGTAAGATATCGAGAAAAAGAGTAAACTATAAGCAGTAATTTCTTGGAAACTATACGGTTAATCGAACTCATATTTAACACACATACGTATTAATACCTAAATTAATTTTGCTACAAGTTTCAAAAAAATCTGGGACTTCACTGTTTTTGACCAAACTACCTTAATATCTGCTTTTCTTTTCAAGCGACTGCAGCCTTTCTTATGCAAATTTATCAAAGACCATTTTGAATGAACTTCTGCTAGAGCAACAGTTTTCACCTTATATGATCCTTTGACATTATTACCCAGACAAATGTCCAAAATCGAATCATAAGACGTCTTTAAGACATCTTTAAAGCAATTTTAAGATGATATGTTATAAACTTGTCTTGAAGATATCTTAAAGATGTTTTAAAGACGTCTTATGACCCGATTTTGGACATTATGCTGTCTGGGTACAAACAAAATGTGCTTGCAAAAAAGTGTTCATACAGTGTGCTTAGTGCAAGTTCGCCTTATGTTTTACTTGCTTTTTCAATTGCTGCCATCCTAAAGTTTGTACGATTGCAGAGCAAGACAATGAATAATTGCGTTTGTTTTAATGTACTTACCTTTTTGTATATCTTTGCATAAATAATTACAATTATATTACAAATATTTATAACTTATTTCTCGTAAATAAGATCATGTAAATATATCGATGGCTACATACACAAACACAAATACAGACACATATGTAGTCGAAGACAAACGTATGTAGTCGAAGACGAACGAGCCGCAAACGAGCGCTACTCATAAACATCGAAGATCAGCTGTTTATTAGCTAATGACAACTGATATTAGGAGGTATCACGGTGGAGACACGTATACTTCTCTTTTTGCGTACAATTGCGATCAATAAAGATTTTTGCTTACATTTGTCATATTATCTTACATTTGTCATATGATCATTTTTGTTCACGCCAAAAAACAAAGTTTAAAAACAAAGTCTGATTATACAAAGAATTTGTCTGCGTATTTACATATTATATATTTTACATAATTTTCTCTCTAATAGTAAAAAAAACATAACGTCCCATGGACATAATGGGACGCGAACACGCAACCTTCCGACTCGAACTGCGAAGTTTAATCTGCTGCGCTACCCATGGACATGCGCAACAACACCCCGATTAGACTGGCAAGTAAAAGTTTTAAATCTTACTGCACACTTTGTCTGTGCAGAAAAAGACAGAGAACAGAGGGACTGTACATATTGGTTTTTCTTTTTTGGCTGTATGCGGAGTCTATGTATATTATGTTTATGGTCTCTTTCTACGTGTTGGCTTCACTTTTCTGGTCGTATGCGGGATCCATGCATACTACGTCCATGACGCTACCGCAGCTACTTGATCACCCTCTTATTACGACGCACTAATGGATAATAAAATAGTCATAGTATTTACAAAAAATACTAGCTTACTTAAATTTAATAACAATGTTCGAAGATAGACAATCAGATATAATACTAACTTACCATTACAATTGGAACAATTAAAACTTATGTACCTATTGTTTTGTTTAAGATAGAATCTACGTTTCCTCGTTACACTCTAAATTTCTTGGAGTGAGACTTCACTCCAAGATAGTGAAAATTGCGCCAGTCAAAGTTAGAGCGAGAACTTCACTTCAAACGAGTGAAAATATTGCTCGCTTGGAGTAAGTTCTCAATCGTTTGAAGTGAAGTTCTCGCTCTAACTTCGACTGGCCCAATTTTCACTACCTTGGAGTGAAGTCTCACTCTAAAAAATTTAGAGTGATATAAAACTGTCTTAATGGATAGAGGCTAAAATTTTAAATTTAACAATTTATATATATTACAGATTATTATAGATCTAATATATTCTTAATAATATATTTTTAATAATATATTCTTTTTGCTGTATGTGATAGTGCCCCATGTTTTTTGCTAAATCGCGCGATATAATTAGTCCTATTTTTCGTGGCGCTGGAATGTCTGGATTGGGAAAAATGGCATCAATATTCCAACTTATATAATATCCAATTCTTTACTGTCCAGATTACTCATGTTTAAAAACTTTGGTAAAACTCCAGATTAGGGGACACCACGCCGATGATCTTGATGTTCACATATGTTGTCAAGGACATGTCCTTGAGTAACATTTAAAAAGCTTTAGGTGGCGATCTCTCTTCATTAAAAAATTATGAATAAAAGAAGTTTAAAAAAAGTGGTATAGACATTTTATGTTAATATTTTATGTTACGCGATATTTTCGACATTTTATGTTAATTAACGTTACGTATTCATAACAAATATAGTCGTACATAACAAAACACTTTGTTTACTTTCAGTAATTCCTTTCAGTAGTATCATGACGGACTAGTGATATATTGTGTATTTATTATGAATCTTTAACTATTTATAACGACGATGTTATAAATTAAAAGGTTTTTATTTATTAAAAGGTTATTCAGAAATTTTTGTTATAAATGGAACGTAATTTTTGCACAATGTATATGGAAATATGGTAAACAGTATATGTGCGGGTGAGGGGCTCTATCCCTTTCTCCGCAACCCCTACTAAAAAAACTAACCCTAACCTAACCCATTCATATAGTAAAAGCCCTAATAGTACGCAATGTTCAGGGAACGTCCAGTGGATATCCATAGAACATAAAATGTCCTCTGAATGTTTTCTGGATGTTCTCTGGACGTCTTTTAAACATGCGTGCTATTAGGGAGTACACGTATATGCGCAATCTATGCTTTATATTTTTATACATAATCTGTCAATGAAGAACAATATAAGAATATGCAGATACTGTTTGCAATATTTTAGTGTACACTATGTACAAAAAATATCACAAGCAGTTTTGTTATTTTTCATTGACAAATTATACAGGATGTTTTAGACCACCCGTATTTAAAATAAAGGGATCAACATTTTATTAAAAATTCAAAACATTTTTTCACTAAGTCGAGCACGCTCTATTAAATGATGCTATATTCAACTTCCAGTATTGACCGGAAGTGGGTTGTTTAGACCGGAAGTTTAGTTTTTTAAATGAAATACCCTATTTTTTTTCGCAGATTCAGATTCTACGGTGAAAAATACGAAACTTATGTTTGAAACATTTTTTCCGAAAATGTGTCCACCGACCTTGAAATGACATTGAAAGTTTATCAGCTACCAGACCTCTTAAGAATTTCCTAGCCACAGTGCGATAGTCACCTTCATATGATTTGACTTTTTAACATATTCCAAGTACTGAAATAAGTACTTCTACTTAAGTATCTTACTTTCAATTCTTTATGTACTCCAATCACACTCAAAAATTTTTAAAAGTGGACTGACTAAGATTGGAATCGGGACAATAAAATGAATTTTTCAATCAAAATAATTTCATTATTTAACTTTTCGTTATAGTCGGAATTTAGTAACAAACTTAACATTTATTTA
>NW_022639585.1:87840-124800 GCF_010583005.1 Odontomachus brunneus | reverse complement strand
TATTTAAAATAAAGGGATCAACATTTTATTAAAAATTCAAAACATTTTTTCACTAAGTCGAGCACGCTCTATTAAATGATGCTATATTCAACTTCCAGTATTGACCGGAAGTGGGTTGTTTAGACCGGAAGTTTAGTTTTTTAAATGAAATACCCTATTTTTTTTCGCAGATTCAGATTCTACGGTGAAAAATACGAAACTTATGTTTGAAACATTTTTTCCGAAAATGTGTCCACCGACCTTGAAATGACATTGAAAGTTTATCAGCTACCAGACCTCTTAAGAATTTCCTAGCCACAGTGCGATAGTCACCTTCATATGATTTGACTTTTTAACATATTCCAAGTACTGAAATAAGTACTTCTACTTAAGTATCTTACTTTCAATTCTTTATGTACTCCAATCACACTCAAAAATTTTTAAAAGTGGACTGACTAAGATTGGAATCGGGACAATAAAATGAATTTTTCAATCAAAATAATTTCATTATTTAACTTTTCGTTATAGTCGGAATTTAGTAACAAACTTAACATTTATTTAGCAACAAACTTAACATGTAAAAGAATTAATACTTGCCTTTTACATAATAGAGCTCACATTGAACATTTAGTCTAGACAAGATTTACTAATTAAATAGAAATTGTGTACATGTTAAGTTTGTTACTAAATTCCGACTATAACGAAAAGTTAAATAATAAAATTATTTTGATCACCGTAGAATCTGAATCTGCGAAAAAATAGGGTATTTAAAAAACTAAACTTCCAGTCTAAACAACCCACTTCCGATCAATACTGGAAGTTGAATATAGCACCATTTAATGGAACGTGCTCGACTTAGTGAAAAAATGTTTTGAATTTTTAATAAAATGTTGATCTCTTTATTTTAAATAGGTGGTGCGAGTCTGAATCACCCTGAAACACCCCGTATATAAAAATGTAAAGAATATGTTGCGCATATACATATACGTTTTACCATATTTTAATAAATGGGATAGGTTAGGGTTAATTCTTTGGAATGAGGGTACGGGGGGACGGACTCCGCCCCTCGCCCGCGCATACACATGTACTTTGTGCATTTAGTAAGATATCTGCATATAATATTTACATACCTACAATCGGAAAACTATAGTCCAAATAGTCAACTTCTTTAACTAATAACTTTTTAATAAACAAAGACCGTCGCCTTAACCACTTCGCTGGCAGAGAAAATCAGCATCAACTGACCAAAAATAACAAAATTAAAATGCTATTTGATTTTTATAAAAGTCAGTACTAAAGTACATTTCCAGTCGTTGAATATGAATATGAGATCAAAATTTTAGAAAATTTTTTTTTAATCACTTCGCTGACATTGACATACTTTTGCGTCAAATAAAGAATCAAAAATGGCATAAACGCACTAAAGTGCGTATTATTTTATTTTTTCCCGTTAGCAAGATTTTCATCAAACTCAGTATCCAGGGGTTTTTAGAGTTGCTGATTTCGATTCTAAATCCTAAATTTGAAAATTTAAAATGTGGATTCAATATGGCGGACCAAAATGCGGAAAGTGACTTGATTTAGATGAAACTCGGTACTTGGAGGTTTTTAGGGTCGCTGATTTCGAATCTGAGATTAGTTTTGTCAAATTCAAAGCTCTCATTTTTCTACGTCTTAAATAATTTCAGTTTCATATTATTCAAATTTTGTTATTGCTGTAATACAAGATCACTTTGGAACGAGAATAACAATACGGCGATTCGCATCCTTAAATAAAACTAATATTTGCATTTTCGAATCGGTCAGTTAGTATATCCAGGGCTGGGCAAAATATATCATTAAAGTCTTGAAATATAAAATACAAAATAATGTGATCTTACTATTTGAATTACAAAATACAAAATACTTTCAATTTTTCGATTTAAAATATAAAATACAAAATACTTTTAAATTGTTTATTTAAAATACAAAATACTTATTTCAAATATAAAAAACTTATAAGCGTAATTGCATCCAATTAAACTTTTCCAAATAATATCTAACTATATTTAACCCGTTTCGATCTAAAATGACTCAAATTTTGTCTTTTCTTCATTACAATAATTTTGACAGAAAACGTTTATAGATCTTTCCTGCACTCGATTCCCTATAGATATAAGACATGTCCTTTCCGAATTTGAAATCAATTTTTTGCTATCACGTGCCATTTTTTCAATATTGCAGCTGAAATGCCAAAAAATTAAAAAAAATAGAATATCGTTTGTTTGTATCTCACTTTTCGGCATGATCCTATCATAAGATCGTGTTAGTTATCTGGATCTGGTGGCATAATATCTTTAGCTAAAATATGATGCTCTGCAGATAAAAAATTTATTATGGCGCATTAAATATGCCAGCTTTTATAAGAAAATTTTTGTTTTTATCGCTTTTTTCAGATTATTTATCACCCACTTGCATTTGCGTGATCTGTAGTATTAAAATATGATTTAAATGGAATTAAATTGCAATGTACCACGACATAATCAAAAAAATCCAAAATGGCGAAGATTTTCAGGTTTTTTGTAAAATTTTGAATTTTTATTCGTTTTTGTCACATACCTGATTATTTTTCCACGCTTTTGTTGATGCTAAAGTTTATACTTTTGAAAAATAATAACAGCAGCAATATAATATATAATAGACTCATAGGTTTGACAACCTCAAAATGGGATAGTTGAACACATTTTTGCAACTTATAATTATATAATTATGCTCGAGTTACAATACTTATTAAGAAAATAATATTGCTGTTGAATGAATGAAGAATGTAATGTATGATAAGTAATATAATCTAATGAGTAATATAATCTCAAGATAACATAGCTATACACATTTTTGTTAACTTATTGTAAAATAAACGTAACCTTAATTTCACCTGTTTTTCAATGAATATTATTCTGTATTTTTCATTCAACAGCAGTATCACTTTCAAATAAGTATTGCAACTCAAGCATGATTATACTAGGTATGTAAATATGAAACCGGAATTTTTATATAGAATTTTTGTATAGAAAATACACGTTTATTGTATGAAAATGATAAAAAATATTTTATTCGAAGTATTGCCCATTGCTAGCTATACATTTTTCCCACCTGTCTGACAATTTGTGGATGCCACGCCAAGAAAACTGTTGCTCTTTTGAGGCAAACCAGTCATCGAGCCATTTTCGTCCATTTTCGTAAGAAGTGAAGCGCTGCTTAGCAAGTGCGTGTCCCATCGATGCAAATAAATAGTAATCGGACGGAGCCAAGTCTGGTGAGTAAGCCGCATGCGAAAGTATTTCCCAACTAAATTTCCCTCAATCGTTTCCTTGATCAGTTTTGCTGTGTGTGATGGTACATTATCATGAAGCAAAATCACTTTGTGTTGCCTTTTTTTATATTCTGGTCGTTTTTCACGCAAAGCTTGATTCAAATCGATCATTTGTTGTCGGTAGCGTTCAGTATTAACGGTTTGGCCAGGTTTTAGCAGCTCATAATAGATCACACCCTTCTGATCCCACCAAACACAGAGCATTGTCTTCCGTCCATAGCGATTTGGCCTTGCAGTCAATGTCGATGGTTCACCTGGAGTTACCCATGATCTTTTACGCTTAGGATTCTCAAAATATATCCACTTTTCATCGCCAATCACAATTCGATGAAGAAATGACTTTCTTTTGTACTTGGCGAGCAGCATTTCGCAAGTGGTTTTTCGGTTTTCCTGCTGTCTTTCATTCAGTTTATATGGAACCCATCTTTCCATCTTCTGGATCTTTCCCATGGCTTTCAAACGTATGGAGACGGCTTCTCGTGTCACATTTAATTGATCCGCGAGTTGTTGTTGCGTTTGAGTGTCATTTTCATCCAACAATGCTTGCAATTCGCTGTCTTCAAACTTTTTCGGTGGTCTTCCACGTTCTTCGTTTCTCATGTCAAAATCGCCACTTTTGAATTTTTTAAACCACTCAAAGCACTGTGATTTACCAAGAGCATGCTCACCGTAAGCTTCGACAAGCATTCGATGCGATTCTGCAGCAGTTTTCTTCAAATGGTAACAGAAAATCAATGCTGTCCGCAAATCGTAGTTTCCAGGCACAAAATTCGACATGTTCAACGCTATTACAAACTATGCTGTTGTATGAAACTTGTATTGTTGTGAGTTGAAAATCTTTGTCAGAAATGTCAACAAGGAAATGGCGCCAATGACGCGGTTTGACGGTAACTACATTGATAACTAGGGCCATCTATGGGCAAATTCCGGTTTCATATTTACAGACCTGGTATAACCATAAGTTGCAAAAATGTGTTGAATTATCCTATTTTGAGATTATGTTAAACCTATGGATCTATTATATATTATATTCTATACTTATTACACAGCATAAAAAGAAATGGAACTAAACCACAATAATATTGCCATAAGTTACTGTAAAAATTAAGTTCAAGTTATGTTTAGAGGTTATGTTACATCTTAAAACTATAATATTTTGCTGCTATTACTATTTTTTAGAAGTCTCAGAATCAATCAGAGCATGAAAAAATAATCGGGTATGTGACAAAAACGAATAATAATTCAAAATTTTACAAAGAAACTTGAAAATATCCGTCAGTTTTGATTTTTTTTGGTTATGTCGTGGTACATTGCTATTTCATTTAAATCATATTTTAATACTACAGATCACACAAATGCAAGTGGGTGATAAATAATCCCAAAAAAGCGATAAAAATAAAAATTTTCTTTAAAAAACCGCCATATTTAATGCGCCATAATGAATTTTTTTATTTGCATAGCACCATATTTGCATAATACCATATTTTATTTTTATAAAGACATTATAAATTACATTATACCACCAGATCCAGACAATTAGTACAATCCTATGACAGGATCATGCCGAAAAGTGAAATACAAACAAACAATATTCTATTTTTTTCAATTTTTTGGCGTTTCAGCCGCCATATTGAAAAAATGGACTTCATATTCGGAAAGAGCATGTCTTACATCTATAGGGTATCAAGTGCCGGAAAAATCTATGGTTTTCTGTCAAAATTTTTGCAATGAAGAAAAGACAAAATTTAAGTCATTTTGGAGCGAAACGAGTTAATACTTGCCTCAATGAGTAATATCGATGTTTGCAACATCGATGATTTTTTTCCATCCCTACTACCAATATCATCTGTTTTTTCTACATTAATTTCTCTACCAAAGCAAGAAACATACAAAAAAAACATACAAATTGTGCGTACATTAAGTATGAGAATTTCGTCGATAGTGTCGCCAATTACTGGTGGTTTTTGGTATTTCAATTTGAAATACAAAATACATTGTATAACCCATTTGAAATACAAAATACAAAATGCTTTTATATACTCTATTGAGATATAAAATACAAAGTATTTTTTTACAAAATTGTATTTAAAATACTGTAATTCAATTATAACTATTTAAAATATGCCCAGCCCTGAGTATATCCTATTAGACGATTTATTGGAAAACTTAGTCTGTTCAATTAAACAGTCCAACAAGATAGTTCATTTATGAAATCTATAGAATCAGAGTGATAAAGTCTGTGAAATCCATTCAGATTGTTTAGTCAATCAAATAAAGAAGGACTTTGCCACATTAGATCCGTCAATTTAAACTTTAAAATTTTGATCTCAAATTCGTACATTGAGAGAAAAATTTCATAAAATGAAAAAAATATATTTTTTATATCAAATTTGCTGATCAAAATAAATATTTATTTCCTTTAAAAAAATATTTTGTAATATAAAATATTTTATAAATTAAATCAAATAATAATGACTATATTACCTGAAATCAAATATGAAATTTTTGAAACCAATGAAATATGTACTTAAAAATAAAAAAGATATATATTACAATTTAATAAAATAAACAACTAAAAAAAATGAATTTCTTTTTAATTTGAAATAAATCTGCTTGTTTACATATAATGCATGATTTGGTTGATATTATTTATTAATAAAAAAATATATTATTAAAATACAGTTACAATATAAGGAATTATTTATTAATATTAAAAAAATATATTGTTCAAAGCACAGTTACAATATAAGGAAAGTTTATTCAGTAAATTTGATATAAAAAAATGTATATTTTTTATATTACAAAATTTTTCTTTAGAAAAATAAATAGGAGAAAAACTATTAAAAAATTAAGTCATTTTATTAAATCATATTATCAAAAAATTATATTACTATTTTAATTATAACATATATAGACAAAATATAAGACTTTTATATCGATCGAAGAAGTGGTGCAGTGTCTAAAGCAACAGACTCATAATCCAGAGATGCCTTCTAGGGTCCAAACTCGAGTCCTACCAGTGCCAGTGAAAATTTTTAAATAAGTTGTAACGTTGGAATCACGTAATCAAAAGTTTTCAAGTAAAATCAGCAAACATATACCTTAGGAATACTTCAGGAATTCATTGTGCTATCTTGAGTATATTATTAGTCTAAAATATTTGTTATTTGAGATAAGAAAATCATTTTTTCTTTAAAAAAAAAATACTTGTTTTGCTTAAAAAAATATTTTATTTTTTAAAAAAAGCATTATTATTAAAATTACAATATTTGGATTTAAAAAAAGGTTACTTTAAATTAAAGCCTAAAATTTTTTAAATTAAATATTAAAAGATATTGAAATAAGTATGTATTTCTTTACTTTATATTATAAATTTAGTACTTTTAAAAAAATTTTATTTTTGTTTTTATAATGCATACATATTTTATTTTAATATTTTTTATATTACATTGAAATAAATAACTTAATTAAACGTATTGAAACATATTATTTTTTAAACTCAAATAACATTTTTTTTAAATTATTATATTTTTTTCAGTGTAATTCAGCGACTGGAAAAGTACTTTAGTACTGACTTTTATAAAAACCAAACAGTATTTTGATTTTGCCGTTTTTGGGTTAGTTAATGCTGATTTCCTCTGCCAGTGAAGTGGTAAACTAATCTCAGATTCGAAATCAGCAATTCTAAAAATCCCCAAGTACTGAATTTTATCCAAAATCAAGTCACTTTTCGCATTTTGGTCCTCCATATTGAATCCGCCATTTTAAATTTTAAAATTTAGAGTTCAGATTCGAAATCAGCGATCCCAAAAACTCCTGGGTACTGAGTTTGATAAAAATTTTGCTAAGGGAAAAAAAATTAAATGATGTGTCATAGTGCGTCAATGACGATAGTGCGTCAATGCCAATTTTGACTCATCCTTTATTTGACGCAAAAGTGCATCAATGTTAGCGAAGTGGTTAAACTTTTAAAACGTTATTCAAGAAGATAACTTCTATCAGATATGTGAAAGTCAAGGTCATCGGCGAGGTGTCCTCTAATCTGAAGTTTTTTCATATATATACATAGGATGATAAAACTAAACTACTTATATAAGATGAAATTTTACAATTCCAATTTCTTATTTTCCCAAAAGAAGTTTATGATTCTGAGGTCATGTTGGGCAGTTACCATCGTTATTAACAAGCATAAAAAAGGCAACCATATAACCAAAAGTTTCCATTGTAACTTTCACGTCACATCGGTCAAAACAGAAATACAGTGTTCATATTGGAGACAAATAATGATGAAACTGGATTGTGAGTTCAGAGTCACAGTGGACAGTAGAGGATTCAATGAAATTTCGCTGTCAAGTCCTAAAAATGTTTGTGAAAAAATAATAAAAATTGCGTGTATGTAGGTATGTATGTATATATACAGGATGCCCCGAAACTACCGGATGTTTTAATGACAGATTCTTTAGAACATTTTAAACGAAAACTTTCATACAAAAATGTCGAGGCTATAATAGTTTTCAAACAGGAAGCGATTATATTTCACCAATAACAGGGCTGAGATTTTGCGCACTCAGGCACGCTGAAATGACAAATGATAAAGGTGCCACACACAGTATAGAATAGTGGACACCTTCATGGTAATAATTGATCGACACTTTGACAGATTAAGTTGAAATATGTCATTTTTATTTGAATCATATTTAAGATGTCTTACAACTATTATTCATATAAAAAAATATACTAATGCATAGAGAAGCGGCAAAACATATTATGACAATGTTATTGTTTATACAAATAAATTTATACAATGATCATAATATCGTAAAAAAAGTGACATTCATAGGAGCAACTTTATCACTTGTCATTTCGACGTGCCTGAACGCGCAAAATCTCAGCCCTGTTATTGGTGAAATATAATCGCTTCCTGTTTGAAAACTATTATAGCCTCGATATTTTTGTATGAAAGTTTTCGTTTAAAATGTTCTAAAAAATCTGCCATTAAAATAACATTCAGTAGTTTCGGGACACCCTGTATATATGTATGTGTATGTATATATGAATATGACGTGTGCGTGTGTGTGTGCATATGTGTGTGCGTGTGTGCGCGCGTGTATCTGTATGTGCGTGCTTATGTGTGCGCACGCGTGGATATTGCCACGCGTACTTATATTATACAGGGTCTGCCAAAAGTTCCGGAACATCTTATTATTTAAAAAAATAATGATTAAAAAAAATGATTGCAAAAAAGTTGTAGAGTTTAAAAAATGTTATCACATATAGATAATTGTTTGGACTTAGAATGACCTTGAAAAACGTTATTAAGGTTAACATAAAAATGGAATTCCCAATTTTTCATTATATATTCTTATAGCTGACGTTGAGACGTTTCTACTGGTTACACAACTTTTTTCCTTAAGAATTTTCCGAGTTATGGGGCTTGAAAGTTGCAACATCACCGACATTAGCCAAAGTGTACCGCGTGAAGGTTGTACGGTTGAATTTACACCTCTTGTGTGCGTGTGTGAGTGTACGTGTGTGCATGTGTGTAAGTGTGTGGGAGTGTGTGTGCGCGTGTGTGTGTGTGAGTGGCGTGCATGCACGCGTTTATCGTCGCGGACCACAGATGTCTATACTATACTAAATCGCTAACTTCGTCAAAAGAGATGAGGCCGGCCGGATTCAACTATGATACCTTACAACAAAATGGCAACGGTGTATATATAGTGCCATATGACACCCGGCATGTTAATACGTATAGCGTGGTGATATTTACAATTATAAGTGAAAATACATCAAAATGCCGGGCAGTTGTTACATTCCGAAATACAAAAACACTACAAAAGATGATTTTTATTTATTCAGGTAAGTTGAAAGTATTTATATGTAATAAATATGAGAGTTTTGTAATATTTGAAGGTTATGTTTCAATAAAAATTTCTAAATATTTCTGATTTCCTATGAATCGATTAAATATTTAAACAATGTGGATCTATGTCATCGGAAAAAATTGTATACCAAAGAAAATCCATTTAATCTGTAGTGCTCACTTCGTAGCAACAGATTTTATGAGCTAACGCAAGCGGTGTGCGTTTAAAAAATCTTGCTGTGCCTTCTCCGTATTTTCTGCTCCCGCTATTAATCCTGTTCCTGCGGATATCAATATTTCTTTTGAATCTTGCACTTCGATTGTGTTTGGTATTATTCCTTTTCCTACATCTGCAGTTGCATGGAAAAGTATATTAAAACCATAAATGAATAATACAGATGTTAATTATATATTAAAAACTTTATTAATATATTAAATATATAATACTTACAAATATAATACTGCGTTGTATGCACTTATCGTAATAAAAACTATATTTTTTTACTATAATAACATTAATTTTTTATTATTATTTTCTGCGCCCGTTACTACGATAAATGTTATAAGTATTTTTTATATATTGGCAGTAACAAATTTGATTTCATTACAGTTGAAAAAGAAATAAGATATTTTCGTACATCTCATACAATAACTGAAAAAAGCGGGAGTGGCCATTTTGTTGTAAGGTGTCATGGCCAAATCGGCCATCCGGTCTGTCACAGTCTTTCTATACGTCAAAGCCCCAACTTAGCGATCTAGTATATATATAGACGTCTGTGTCACGGACGCAATCTCACATACAACGACTCCGGTTCATCACTCACGCGCTCAGAGCATTCGCGCATACACACACACACACACGCGCGCGCAAACACATACACGCATTCACACGCGCAAACACATACACACATTCACACACGCACACTAACACTCACACACGTACACAAGAGATGTAAATTGGACCTTGCAAACTCCACGCCGTATGCTTTGGGTAATGATAATGCTGGCGGTATTGCAACTTTAAAGCCCCATAACTCGGAAAATTCTTATGGAAAAAAGGTGTGTAACCAGAGTTTCGGAAACACCCTAACGCCAGCTATAAGAAAATAGGCCTGTTCTTTATAGCTGCACTGCTGAACTAGTGCAATAAGTTAGAGTGAGAAAACGTATATTTGTGTCACTTCAATATATTGCACCAGTTCAGCAGTGCAACTACAAAGAACAGGCCTTATGTAACGAAAAATAGGGGGTTCCATTTAAGATTTTTATGTTGACTTTAATAACGCTTTTCAAGATGATTCTTTCAAGGCCAAACAATTATCAATATCTGATAGTTTTTTTAAACTCTACAACTTTGGTTGCAATTATTTTTTTAAATCATTATTTTTTTTAATATTAGGTTGGTTAGAAAGTCTTTTCGTATTTTGAGTCACTTTATATGGCGTTTGCATTCGAATCAAACCACGAGAGGGAAAGGAAAGAACGATTGTTTTATTAGGTCTATAACTTGAAACTCGCCTTTTTTTGCAAAAATTAAGCCTTTATTTAAGAAACAAATTAAAAAAATACATCATTCAAAGTATCGGCCATTGTTAGATATGACTTTTTCCCATCTTTCTTTAATAAACGGATCCTACGACGAAAGAACGACTCATCTTCAGGTGCTATCCAGTTAGAGATCCATTTTTCGACGCTTTCATAAGAGTTGAAGTGTTCCTCTGCAATTGCGTTTTCCATCGGCCGAAACAAATGTAGTCGGAAAGGGTACAGTCTAGTGAATAAGCCGCATGGAGTAGCACTTCCCAACGAAGTGCTTCCAATGTTTCCTCAACAGTCTTAGTGACGTAAGGTCGAGCGTTGTCATGAAGCAAGATCACTTTATGCTGTCTTGTCTCATATTTTGGTAGTTTTTCGCGCAATGCTCGGCTCAAACGGATTATTTGTTGTTGGTAGAGATCGTCTGTGACTATTTGACCAAGTTTCAGTATCTCATAATATACCACATCCTTTTGGTCCCACCAAATACAGATCATGGCCTTTTTCCCATGAATATTGCGTTTTGGCGTCGATGTCGATGGTTGACCTGGATCGCAAATAGTTTTTCGGCGTTTGAGGTTATCGAAATAGATCCACTTTTCATCACCAATCACAATTCGATGCAAAAACCCCTTTCTTTTTTGCCTGCAAGCAGGATTTCTAACGTTCTGTGGACGTCCACTTCATATCCCTGGACATAAGGACATAAAATGGACATGAAATAGATGTCTTATGGATGTCCTGTGCTGTCTGGGAAATAATGTCTTGTTTAGCCATTACAGTTGACGATTGTCAAAGCTACAACTATTTATTGCTAGAGGGCAGGTTTCAAGTTATAGACCTAATAAATTCATCTAACCTCACCGCACAAACTGTTGCATACGGAGAGCGCCTGTGAGTTATTGAGAGTTTACAAAAAAATCGCAAAATGGTGCTTTCAAAGCAGCAAATTAGGCCAATTTTGTTATACGAGTTTAAAAAAGATACAAACACGTCTTAGACCTATCAAAATTTGTATAAGGTTTTCGGACAAGATGTGATTACCGTCATACCAATTTTAGTTTGAAAAATTTCGAAATGATTTTAACCTGGAGGACGAGCCTAGGTCCGGAAGACCTTCGGTCATCGACAAAGAGCGCTTGCGAAGCAGTGTCAAAGAAACCCCGAAGAAAAATATTACAAGTCGCGAGCTCGAGGCAAACTTCGGGGTAGCTCACGGAATCATCGCCAACAGCTTCCACCAAATTGGCTTTGTGTCAAAATTGAACAAGTGGGTGCCGCATGCATTGAGCGAAAAAAACAAACTTGACTGCATCTTCAAGTGCGTTACAATGCTCAACCGACATCGCAACGAATCTTTTCTTGATCGACTAATTAAGTGCGACGAAAAATGGATCTTTTATGATAATGTGGTACGAAAACGAAGTTGTGAGCCCGAAAGTTCAGAGGACTCCAAAACGCAATATTCACGGGTAGAAGGTCATGTTAAGTGTATAGTGGGATATGCGCGAATTGTCCACTATGAACTTTTATCAAGAAACCAAACGATCAATACGGATCTCTATTGTCAGTAATTAGAAAAAGTTAAGATAAAACTCAAAGAGCTACTATCTTCTCAGACTCCTGCAACATTTTTTTAATGAAAAAAAAATTCGATTCTGTGGATAAAGTTCAAAGAGAGTGGAATCTTTTCTTTAATTCCAGAACTAGTGCCTTTTTAAGGATGGAATTTTCAAGCTCGATGGGAAGAGGTCATAAAACGAGGCGGAGACTATATTGATGACTATATTAAAATAAAAGCGTTTTTTTGTGAAAAACAATATTTTTCCTTTTTACATAAAATGCGAAAAGACTTTTTGACCAACCTGATAATTAGCCGTTCCGAAACTTTTGGCAGATCCTGTACTTATCTATAGTATATTCACTATAAATTTAATATATTCGAATGATTATATATTGAAATATTATATGTTGCTTGGGATGTTTCATGTTTCTTGCTTATTAGGCGATAATGCTTAAAAAATATATTATCTCACGCTTTATATGCATATCTAGATAGCAATATTATTATATATAATTTTAAAAACATTCATTAAACAATATGCAAAAAATATACATAATATTCATGTTTCAAAAAGTAGATATAATGTTTCTTGTTTATTGGGTAATCCATTGTGGTGTTGTTTAATGCGAGTCTTCAGCTGTCTACTCATTTGTCCGAAATAAGAAACATCACAATCAAAGCAATTAATATAGCAATTAATCAAAGCAATAAACCACTTTGCTATGATATTCATTTGACAATTTGTCTTTATGTATCTTTACCAAATAACCCAATTTGTTTAGACTAACATACACTATGTGTATATTATATTAATATTATAGCGGAATTGTTTGGATACTTTATGTATATAAGAAATAACAAAATAACGAACAATCTCATTCCCATCATCATCATTGTTTGAAGAATTGTTATTAGTTATATTAGTTTTTAAACGTTTGTTAATAAGCTTAATTAACCTAGTTTTTAAAGTTCAAAATTAAATCTAAAGTATATCCGTTATATTATAAAACGTTAATAACGTAGTTTAAATTTTTCTAGTAATGTTTAGGATGAGACAAAAGTAATGTTTTATCCACTAGACCAATCACAGTCTTATAATACAATGAATGATGAGGAAAGAAATTGAAATATCTTCTTGAAAAATATAGGTTGATAATACCAGTAAATTTCTATAAAATTATTACATAATTATTCAATAAATTAATATCGAGAAAATTGATACTTTTATCAATATTAATTTTAGAAGTAAATGTGGACTGAACAAAGTATTAAGTGCTATATCTACAATAGAAGAAAGAATTGTTGATGAAATATCATTCGTATATCGGGGTTAAATTTTAAGTAAGCAAGCAATTGTTTAATAAAGCCTTATTTTTAATGTCTTGCATTACCAAATCTGCGACAATGGGAGATAAAGAAAAACTCATGGGAATATCGAATATCTGTTTATACGTAACTAAATCAGTTTTGTTCTATTTTTTAATTATAATGTTCTTCTAATTTTAATTAAACTTTTAGGGTTGGTTTTTTAATGATACCTTAAACTTAGATTTCAACTTAAACTCTATTTAAACGAAACAAATGCATTGTTAGAATAAAATTTAAACTTGAATTCAAGTTTAAACTGCTATTAAAAAACCGGTTTTTAGGGAAAAGTCAAATAAAAATATTTTTATGTTCTCATTTCGTGATTTCGTGTGCTGTTCTCAAGATAAAAAATATACTGGCAAGACTCTCTCTCCCCCTGAATCATCTAAATTTAGTTTCTCCTGAAAAAATTGATTTCTCGACCTATGTTTACTAAACATTGTTTACTCAATATAATGAGTGTTATTTACTCTGGTAGCCTTAAAGTGTTTTTTTTTTTATAAATTCTGTATGCATTAATCTCTTAGTTACGCTTCTTAACACTTATTTCTCTGGTCTTTCTTATAATGGCACCTGCAGGGTTAGGCAGATACTTCAAATCAAAACATTTAAATACAAGGTACAAGATACTTTTATGACATATATTTAAATACTAATTAAATATTATGGTTTTAAAGTATACTTAAATACTAATTGTATTTAAATATACATTTATAAATACTTTTAAACAAAATTATTTTTTAAATCTGTTTTTACTTTTTAAATAATGGATAATATCCTACATAGCATGTAGTATTACAAATATCACTAAAAAATATTACTGAAATATTGCCACTATATTGCAATATTAATGTAATATTAGTACGATATTGTAATATTACTGCAAAATTTCAGTAATATTACATGCTATGAGAAAGATGATCTTATTAGGAATACTTTAATATTCATCCGACAAAAACAGGTACGTGGAATCCACTTCCCTATCATGTGGATCATTGACGTCGACACATGGAACATCGAGTGGATCATCCGCTCGAAAACGGTACTAGAATCCACGTGGAAAAGAAAACAGGTATCCACATCGAATCCACATAATTTATATGAATCACGTGGATGGGCATTTTCTCAGTAAACGCCAGATATTCCTGGAATATTTATAAAATGTTCCTAGAATCCAAAATTAACATTCCAAGAATATCCCAAAATATTCCGGAATATTCATAGAATAGGAATATTCAAATAAGCGCAAAAAGTTTCACTTTTTTACAAATATTGACAAATTGGTTCAAATAATAAACCCGTCAGCGTTTGCTGACTTTATTTAAAATTTAAGATTACTTGATTCCACAAATGTTATATCACACTTAAAAATTCTCACTAACACTGGGATTCGAACTTGAACCTGAGGCACCTTTGGATTATGAGCCTATTGCTTTAGATACTACACCACTTCTTCGAGCGATATAAACGTTTTATATTTTGTCTATATAATATGTTGCAATTAACGCAGTAATATAATTTTTTTATAATATGACTTAATTTTAATAAAAATTATATTTTTCGTACTTTTATTGTTAATTTAAACCTTAACTAGAACCTTAACTTGAACTAGAACCTTAACTTGAAGTGAAATCTACGAAACACCGCACATTCCATTTCGTTCTTAAAATTTTTATAGTAAAATTTTTTTTATTACGTTATATATACGTCGAATTTACGTGGACTACGTGGGTGGGCATAGCATGATTTGATGAATTATTAAATCTATAGTGTAATGAATCATTATAATCTAAACTTGCGCAATTGAGATGCTCTTCTATTATAATAAAAGCTGCACTGCTCAGATCAAACATTAAATCACGTTGATGTCAAAATAATATCAAAATGAGAAAATGATTGAAAAATTCACTTTACAATCACGATTCGATAATTTTTCTATCCATTTTGGCATCATCGTTTGTTCTATTTGGGCATGGGAATATGGATAACATGAAATCTACGTTGAAGATGAAATATCTCAATTTATCGAAGATAAATAAACATTGCATCTATATCGATATTTCGTGAATATGTCCATCAACGTAGTTCACGTAAATTACGTGGATTCGATGTAGATACAACGTATCTGTTTTTGTCGGAATATGGTGAACGTGAAATCTACGTTGATATTTCATTTCTTTTGTCCTCGATTTATCGAGGACAAAAGAACGTTGCATCTATATCGATATTTCGTAGATATGTCCATCAAAGTAGTTCACATAAATTATGTGGATTCGACGTGGATACAACGTACTTGTTTATGTCGGGAAATATATAGTCTGAAAGTAGAATCGTACGAAAATAAGATCAAAAGTTAAAAAAGCAACACTTTGAAAGATAAATTTATTTATTTTAACACTTATCTCAAGCACTTTATAAAATATCAGGGTTGGATAAGTAAACTTTTTTTTTAACTAAGTTAAGTTAAAGTTCATGGCTTTGAAAATTTAACTTAGTTATGATAAAGTTAACCTATAATTAAATTAAATGAATTAAATGTTAAGTTAATAAAAAAAGTAATTAAAAAGTTAAAAGTTAAATTTGTTTCATTTCATGACTTCAGGGTTTCAGTTTTACAAATAACGGAAAAAAAAAATATATACCCTACTTAGAAATATGTTTTATTTACAGATACTTATTAAATTCAAGTAATAAAGTTTTTTCGAAAGGACTTCACACTAATCATATGAAAAAAGTGATTTCAGTCGAATTGATTGAAACCATGATATTTTATAGCTTATGAGATGTTGATAAAAAATCTTCAAAAAAAAAAAAAATGGACAGTTTTTTTCTAGTGCAATTAGAAAGTTGCTATTTTAGGTCTAACAGAACCTTTATCTACAATACACAGATTGTTTTTTTAACTGTATAGGTATTTATATATAATCATACGTGTGTCCATTATTGAATAGATTCATATCTCAGTGTATGTATGTGGTACGGGAGGGAGAGGAGTATAATATGAGCGTGTATTCCCAGATAGCACAGAATGTTCTATGGACATCGATTTTATGTCCATTTTATGTCCATTTTATGTCCGCACATGCAATGGACGTCCATAAGATATCCGATTTTTAACATCCGTTAATGTTTATAATTTGGATGTCCATAAGATATCCGATCTTGGACATAAATGTCTTAAATATAAAATTCGACTATAGGCATTTTGAAAATGCGCGCTATCAACGCTACATATCATTCTATCCCCAGACAGCAACGTCACGTCATTTTCACGTCAATAAATGATGATTACCAGTCCTAAGCGTCATGTAACCAATAACTAACGTTTATAAAACGTGAACAATTTTGACATGATAACAATGTCATTTAAAGACATCTATAATACGTTTGTGAAAGATCATATTTAATGAGCTGTTCGATAAGCAAAGAATGTGACAGATTTTTATCTAATGTTCATTTATATCAACTGTGGTGTATATAACCAACAGATTATTATTTACACGTTGTTATTTATTTTTTATGTGTTTGCATCTCAAGCATTTGGCTTTTAGAAGTAAACCTTATAGAATTTGTCCTACCATTTCTTACTCACGAGCATTGCATCATTGAAATTATCCAGTTAGTAGAGTGATGTTCAAAAATATGTTAATGAAAAAATGTTGACCTAGATAGCACAGAGATGAATAGAAGTTCATAAAATTAAAATTCATTTTAAAGAATACCTAAATAAGTAGAAAAATGAATATCTGAAGAATTCCTGAAGAATTTTTCGAGCCTAATTTATTCTAAAGTATTATTTGGAACTTTATTATAATAAATATTTCGCGAATCATTACTTGGGATGTTCTGAGAATTTATGAGAAGTTACTATTATTAACTAATTTTATTTACATTTTATGGTTACATTAGACAAATATCTCATCGCTTATAATAAGCACTGATTTGTATGTTTATATATAAATTTAATTAATTTAATTAAATCTTATATAATGAGGTAAATTTTTCTTCTTTTTAATAGTACTATTTTATAATTACTCAAAGTTTATAGCCTTTTATGACTTTATTTAATAACAATTAACAATAAAAATATTTTTACTATAAAAATTTAAAGATAATGAAATGGAATGTGCGGGATTTTGTAGATCTTACTTCAATAGCTAAGGGTTAAATTGACAATAAAGGTACAAAAAATATAATTTTTATTAAAATTTAATCATTTCATTAAATCATATTATCAAAAAATTATATTACTGTGTCAATTACAACATATATAGACAAAATTTAAGACGTTTATATCGATCGATGAAGTGGTGTCGTATCTAAAGCAACAGATTCATAATCGAGAGAGGTGCCTCGCGGATTCAAGTTCGAGTCCCACCAGTGCCAGGGAGAATTTTTAAATGTAATGTAACATTGAAATCAAATAATCTAAAATTTTCAAAATATCAACAAACGTTGTGATATTTACGAATAGTTTTTGTTAGAAAATTGAACCCAATAAGGACACTAAAAGTTAATGTCCAGTTTAGGTCCTTTTTTTAATATTTCCAAAGATGTCCCAAGGACGTCCAAAATAAGTAAAAACAGACATCCTATGAACGTCCACTGGAAATCTGTTGAGCTTTATTCGGACGTCTTATGGACGTCCGAATATCCAAACGTCCACTGGACGTCCATAAGACATCCATGTGCTATTTGCGTTGGTATGCGTGTATTGGTATTGATAGTTATACATTCTATTAATATATCTGACATTATTACATCTAAAAATTGCTTATGTATGTATGCGTGCGTACGTGTATGTGTGTTGGGCGGGTTAGGTTATTAGGATACACACACACACGTACGCACGCAAACACACACAGACACATTTTTTTAACGTAATAATATCAGAAATACTAATAGAATAACTATCGATACAAATACACATATCAATACACACCCATGTTACACTCCCCCTTCCCGCACCACATACATACACTGAGATATGAATTTATTCAATAATGAACACACGTATGGTTATATATAAATGCCTATACAATTAAAAAAGCAATATGTGTACTGTAGATAAAGGTTCGGTTGGACTTAAAATAACAACTTTCTAATGGCGCTAGAAAAAAAACTGTCCATTTTTCACACATTTTTTTAAAGATTTTTTATCAGCACCTCATAAGCTACAAAATATCAGTTTCAATCAATTCGACTGAAACGACTTTTTTCATATGATTAGTACGTAGTTCTTTTTGTTGGACATTTTTCTTCAAAGATTGTAAAAAATGAGCTCTCCTGCACTGAACAGCCTTTCGAACAGTCTCGCGACATCTTTATGGCATGATTAATTTCAAGATAATTGAATTAAAATTTAATAGTTACCGATAAAATATAACTAAGTTAAATTAAAAGTTAAGAGTGTAAAAATGTAACTAAGTTAAATTAAAGCCATTTAACTTTTTAACTTAACTTTTAACTTTTTAACTAACTACTACCCAACCCTGTAAAATACTAATAATTATTATAAGATAATAATATAGTAAAACATATTATATAGCGACTTAATGATGTACTATACAGAATACGCTCTATTTATTATTACTTTGACCTGTCAAAAATAAAATTATTTAACTCATAAATTTTATAAAATAAAAATAATAAGCAACATATATAGTGACGGGAATATATAGAGCGGGGAAGACGGCAACGAAGTCCACTCTCTGCTAATGAGACTGTTTTGACGATCGACAAATGTATGGTATACGACCGATACATATACGGCGTTACATAGCGACAATAAGAAACAAAATATAAAATTAGAAATTATATAAATACATTTAAATACAAGATACATTTATATTAAGTAATTAATTACAAAGTTAAAGATACTTAATTATTTGGTATTTAAATACTGTATTTAAATCAAGGTTGGTAACGTTACTTTATAAAAGTAACTCGTTGTCGTTACCGTTATTTTCTTTAAAATGTAACTCGTTACAGTTACTCGTTACAAATTTTAAAAGTAACTCGTTACAGTTATCGTTATTTAAAAAATAACGAATCGTTACTTTTTCGTTACTTTTTAAATACTAAAATAAGATTTGATAAGGGAAAATGGACGAGAAAGGGAGGAAGAGAGAGATTTATGTGGAATATAGATATGAGATAGAATAAATTGAAATATAGATATATCTGATATACAGGGTGCCCGCATTATCTCTTAAGGACGGATTCCTGAAGTAATTTGAAGAAAAAAATCCTAATGCAAAAATGTCGAGGCTATAGTACTTTTCAAATTATAAACAATTAAGTTGACCAATTATATTGACTAAAGTACGCGCGCTCAGGTACGGTACAACACATACAATGATACAGGTGCATGCATATAAGTGAGAATTTGCTAAAATATGAATTTGTTAAAATATGAAATTAATTGTAAATCCCTAAAAGAAATGTCAAATGTGTGACAGCTTACTGATTCTCATAAATGTGTTATGTGATATTTTATTCATAACATTTTGAGATTGTTATTATTTGCGATATGTTTATTTAAATGATAGAAAAGGCAGATTATTATTACATATATTATTGTATGTATATATTGTATGTATGTATGTATAGAACTTCCGTATCAATATTTGGAAAAGGGATGACATGTGCATGCACCTGTACCACCTATACTGTGTGTTGTACCGTACCTGAGTGCGCGTACTTCAGCCAGTATAATTGGTCAACTTTAATCATTTATAATTTGAAAAGTATTAAAGCTTCGCCATTTTTGTATTAAAATTTTCTTATTCTTACTTCAGGAATCCGCCTTTAAGAGATAATGCGGTAGTGACGAAATACCCTGTATATCTGAGATATATCTGATTGGATATCGCTCGTCGCATATCCTGTGTCGCGTTGTGCATCGCGCTGTATGAGACCATTAGCGATTAGCGACAAGCGATATCCAATCAGAACTCTGCTCTAAGAAAAAAATAAGAGCTTTCATTGGCATAAGCATATCGCTCGTCGCTAATCACGTCCAGTATACAAGGCCCAAGACATAGGCTTAAAATATAAGCAAAGTGACCAATCACAGTCATGATTGCAATCTGCCAGATTGAGAATGGACTATGATTGGTCATTTTGCTTATTGCTACTAGCTTATATGTAGACCGAATTTATAATACATTTAAAACAAAAAATAACTATTAGAGTAACGAATTAATCGTTACCGTTACTGGATAAATGTAACTACGTTACCGTTACAATTACCGATAAAAAAAAGTAACGCCGTTATCGTTATAGTTACCGAAAAAAAGTAACTGTAACGGTAACGTTATAAGTAACTCGTTACTTCCCAACCCTGATTTAAATATGATACATATTTAAACATATATCTCAGATACTTTAAAATACGTATCTGCCCAAACTTGGACATTTGTACGTACACCTTCAGTTCTTATATCAATATCTAATTTCTTTAAATATATAATCATTAGATTGTATCACTTTCATCTAATGATGATGCATCCCTCATGAAAAAGTACTATTAGTGGCACTGTTAGAATTATAGCATTAATTAATGATATTTCCGCTATAACAGTGACACTATTAGTGTCACTGTTAGTGGTAATAGTTCTAATAGTTACTTTTAAAACGTTAAAAACAATGGATTAAGTTCACTCTTTTTCATTAAAAAAATGTTTTTTCAAAAAATGTTTTGGAAAAAATGTTTTTAAAATATTTAATAAACGTTTTTTAAATATTTATTAAACGTTTACGTGAACATTTATAAATATTATAAAAATATAAATATTTTTCTCTTTTCCTGAATTTTTCTTAAAGTTTCCACTTTATTGTTTCACACGCTACTTAATTCAATTTAAATTGTACTTCGAAAATTTGCCTACCATGCTGGGACTCGAACCTGAGACGTCCTGCTTCTTGAGTCGTTCACCTTACCTACTATGCCACTGTCACTTTTACCGAGAGACATTTTATATTGTATGCATATGGTATATTCATGTACGATAACAAATGATTTATTAAAAAGAAAAGAATAGATCTTTTTAAATATAAAAAGTATGTTTGAAAAATAAATATTAATTCAAAACAAAAGAAATGTTTATTTAAATATTATTTTAAATATTTTATTAATGTAATACAAATACATATTAAATAAATATTAAATAAACGTTTCTTTAAATATTATTTTAAAAGTTTTATTTAATGTCAAATAAACATTAAATAAATAAAAATATATTAGAACCTTGAATAAGTTCTCACTGATTTTTCGTGAAAATTAATGCATTATTTAAAAAAAGTCGTAAAAAACATGTCACTGAAAGTATTGTCCATCACTAGCCACTACTTTTCCCATCTTTCCGGCAGCATTTGAATTCCACGTCGGAAAAACGACACATCCTTTGAAGCTATCCAAGAGTCGACCCATTTTTTGGCATCTTCATAAAAATGGAAGTGCTGCTCAGCTAGGCCATGTGCCATCGATCGGAACAAGTGATAATAGGAAGGGGCAATGCCTGGTGAATACGGCGGGTGGAGTAGGACCTCCCATTTAAGCGTTTCCAAGTAGGTTTTCACCGGTTGTACAACATGTGGTCGAGCGTTGTCATGTTGCAAAATCACTTTGTCGTGTCTCTGCTCGTACAACGGCCGTTTCTCCTTCAATGCTCGGCTCAAAATTTGGTTTTGGAAAAAATGTTTTTAAAATATTTAATAAACGTTTTTTAAATATTTATTAAACGTTTACGTGAACATTTATAAATATTATAAAAATATAAATATTTTTCTCTTTTCCTGAATTTTTCTTAAAGTTTCCACTTTATTGTTTCACACGCTACTTAATTCAATTTAAATTGTACTTCGAAAATTTGCTTACCATGCTGGGACTCGAACCTGAGACGTCTGCTTCTTGAGTCGTTCACCTTACCTACTATGCCACTGTCACTTGATGCTCAAACGCATCAATTGTAGTCGATAGCGATCTCCCGTGATGGTTTCGTTCGGTTTGAGTAGCTCATAATAAACTACAGCTGATCCCACCAAATGCAGAGTAGAAGCTTCGAAACATGGATATTCAGCTTTGCTGACGATGTTGATGTATGGCCAGGCTTATCCCATTATCTTCTACGCTTAGAGTTATCGTAGTATATCCACTTTTCATCGTCAGTCACGATACAATGCAAAAAATCTTTCCTTTTCTGCCGTTGAAGCAGCTGTTCACACGTGAAAAGACGCCGTTCGACGTCTCTCGGCTTCAACTCGTACGGCACCCAATGTCCTTGCTTTTGAATCATTCCTAATACTTTCAAACGTTTCGAAACTGTTGTGTGATCAATTCCTAATGATTCTGCAAGTTCAGCTAGCGTCTGGTATGAGTATTCATGAAGTAATGCCTCCAATTCTTCATCTTCAAATTTTATCGGTGCGCCAGAGCGTTCTTTATCTTCAACATCAAAATCATTATTTTTGAAGCGTCTAAACCAATTTCTGCATGTTGTTTCCGACAGAGCATGGTCGTCATAAGTCTCAACAAGAATTCTGTGTGTTTTAGCTGCAGATTTTTTTTGAATAAAGTAGTGCAGTAAAATTCCTCGCAAATACTCTTTTTTGGCACGAAACTCTACATGTTTAACACTATGAAAAAAAAGTTGTTTAAAAGTTGTTTCGGCGAAATGACATATACTGAATTTCAAGCTTGCTTATAGTACTTCTTTATAAATGCGTTACCATTTTAAACTACACGCACGCAGTTCTGGTAGCGCCATCTGTTGGAAAACAGCGAGAATTTATTCAAGGTCCTAATAAATATTTTTAATAAAATAAATAAAATCCTAATAAATAAATAAAGTCCTAATAAAATCTTTATTTTAAATGTTTAATAAATGTTATATAAACGTTTAGTAAATATTAAGTAAATATAATTTTTACAATAATCTGTACAATGCAACGTCAATGTGAAAAATAAATATTTAAAAAACATTATCTGCTGATTGGGTAGAAAAGTAATTGCCATGGAAAATAAAGTTTTGCACAAGAAAAATAATATTTAATAACCTTATAAATATATTCCTGTAATAATGAATTATCTTCCATAGTTTTTTTATAGTAATAATAAAGTTTATACACATCAGCTCATCAAGTGTCACTTATAATACTCGTATTATCACTTATAATACTCGTAATACTACTATTGGCATTTGTAGTGTCACTTCTGATATTACTGGTGTCACTAGTAGTATCACTGCTAATACTAGTGTTCCCATCAACACTAATAGTGTTACAATTAGTATTATTAATGTCATTGCTAGAGTCACTAACAGTCCCATACAGCACAGAACGTTGAAAAAACGTAGATGACACGTTGCAACATCGAAGATAGAAGTGCGAATGTTTTTTCTACATAGAATATATGTTTCTTTTATTACATTGATTACAAGATGTTGCTGCAATGTTGAATATACAGGGTTGGCAAAAAGTCCGGAAACGGTCAAATATCTCGAAAATGATCAACTGTAGCGAAAAATATGTAAGTAGCAAAGTTGTAAGGCTTAATAAAATGTATCTAATAATGGCTAAAAATTTGACTTTGAGTGGAGGACGAAGGTCATACGAAGGTCAAATTGAATTTTTTAAATTGGGCCCCCCACTTTTTATTACATATTCTTGTAGCTTATTTCAAGGGCTTTCCAAAAACCTATAATAAAGTATTTTTTTATTAGGCATATTTAGAGTTATGAGGCTTGAAAGGATTTTGGTCTTTAACTGTTTCTGTTTCGTAAAAACGTATCACTGTCTTCTGAACGGTGGATTTAGAAATAAAATTGCCATCAGGATATGCAGCATTGAATGTGTAGATCAGTTACTTCTTCGTATGATCTAATATGGTCTCCAAATTTTGGATAAAGAAACAGCATTATTTTTCTTTATCGGTTAACATTTTTAAAAAAGAAATTTGAAATTGTAGTTGGAAAAAGAAACGGAAAAGACAAAGAGTAAAATGCGAGAGAGCACACGTTTTTAAAATACAAAGATCCAGAAGCGTTATCGTGAAGCGCGGGTATGCGCGAGTTTTGACAGAGTGTGATATTACGTCGTGAATGAATAACCGCGTTCGATGCGAGCAAATGAACAACTAGGCTGGGAGCCTAAAAAACATAAACACAGGAGAAAAACAAGAATAACTTTGTTTTTCGTGTTTCAAGCTAGACGATATGACCGGCTTAGTTGTTCATTCGCTCTCATCGAACGCGGTTATTCATTCACGACGTAATATCACACGTACTCAGTCAAAACTCGCGCATATCCGTGCTTCACGATAACGCTTCTCGATCTTTGTATTTTAAAAACAAGTCCTCGCTAGTGCTCTCTCGCATCTTACTCTTTATCTTTTCCCTTCCTTTTTCCAACTACAATTTCAAATTTCTTTTTAAAAAATGTTAACCGATAAAGAAAAGATAATGCTGTTTCTTTATCGAAAATTTGGAGACCATATTAGATCATACGAAGAAGTAACTGATCTACACATTCAATGCTGCATATCCTGATGGCAATTTTATTTCTAAATCCACCGTTCAGAAGACAGTGATACGTTTTTACGAAACAGAAACAGTTAAAGACCAAAATCCTTTCAAGCCTCATAACTCTAAATATGCCTAATAAAAAAATACTTTATTATAGGTTTTTGGAAAGCCCTTGAAATAAGCTACAAGAATATGTAATAAAAAGTGGGGGGCCCAATTTAAAAAATTCAATTTGACCTTCGTATGACCTTCGTCCTCCACCCAAAGTCAAATTTTTAGCCATTATTAGATACATTTTATTAAGCCCTACAACTTTCTACTTACATATTTTTCGCTATAGTCGATCCTTTTCGAGATATTTGACCGTTTCCGGACTTTTTGTCAACCCTGTATATTGAACAAAAAGTACAATTTTTTGCAACAATATTTGAGGAGCATTGAAAATTATATTATTGATAATATTAAGGAAAAATTTGTTATTATATAATAATATTAATAAAATAAATTATTATTAAATTTTATTATATTAATATATATGTATTATATATATTATATTACAATATACCATAATTATATAAATTTTTTTTATTATTTATATGTAAAATTGAAATGTGTTTAAACAATTTTGCACAAACCCTGAATATTCTTTTATTTCATAATATTCTCTATTATATAGAGTCTGACACAAGTTGTATCGATAACAAAAAATGCATAAAAAACATTAAACTGGAAGGAATGATCGAAGTCATTTTACAAATAACTACATAAATTTTAGAGATATTAAATAAAATAGATAGACGAATCAACGGATGTATTTGCTAGGTACGTTATAATATACTGTGAACACTGTAAGTATACATTTTATAAGCATAAATTGTAAGAATGTCGTTGAAGTCATTGGAATCACCGCGTGCCGCTCGATCGTTAGGTTAAGCAACGCAGTCAGGATAGATGTGTGACCGGCATACCGCTTAGGATTCAAAATTATCGAGGGAGGATTCGCGAAAGTTTTAGAGTGTGTTTGACAATCTTCGATTTCTAGCAGTTATAAGACATGAGAAAATCAGGAATTAGTTTTTTTTATGAAACAATAAGAATAAATAATATTTTGAAATGTCAAGGAAAAGTCAACAATCGCGGACATTTTACATTATATCAAGGTGCAACATTAATTCAATGTTTTTCAATGTTACTGCAATATTGACATTATTGCAATTCAACATTTTTTCAACATTTATTCAACATTACTGTGCTGTATGGGGTGCCACTATTAACATTAATAGTGTCACTATCAGCACTAATAGTGTAACTAACAGTATCACTATTAGCACTAATAGTAACACTACTAGCACTGCTAGTAACACTATTACCACTAATAGTATTTTCTTGTAAGGGATAACATGCGAATAGATAAGTCTCCCCGCTGACTCAAATAAAACATCAAATTATTAAAGTACTATAGCTATTTTAAAACATCATTGCCGTTTCGTTTCAATTTTCTCAATTAATCAACAATCTTGATAAACTTATATAGTATGCAAAAACAAATGCAAAACTTATAACAAAATTTTAGTTACTTCAATCTAGTAAAATCAAATGATTAAATATCCATAGAGCGCCGAATATATGCATATGTCATATGTATTTGTATCCGTTTATCTACACGTAATTTAATACAATAGCTGCATTCAATAGAGAAGTAACACAGTGAACGTTTAGATTGTTATCTGTTAAATTATCTATTAAAGTATTCTTTTAGATTCTAGAATATTTGTGACTAGAGCATTCTTTTAAATTCTTTTGATAGATCTAAGAATATATACCAATCAGGAATAATAATCATCCCAAGTAGGAATCGTATACGTTTCGCCAGTATGGAAAAATGGTCCGATACTGGGTCGATACCGAAAAGCGGATGTCCAGTTTTGGTACTGGTTCAGTACTAAGTCTAATATAAAAAAAACTGTATTATTGGTACTGGCTACGTAATAAGGTTAAGTACTGGATAGTCGTACCGTATGTATACTGGGGCGTTATCGAAAAGTATTTGTCGTTTTCGGTACTGGCCCAGTATTAAAAAAGCTGTATTTATGTACTGGTCCTGTCCGTAGAATCAATACTGGATATCCAAGTAAGAATCGTATACAATCTGCCAATAGAAGATATTGGGTCAGTATTGTGCTGGTACCAAAAAGCGGATGATACCAATATCCTTTATGGGTAAACGAAAGAGGTCACTAACGCGAAACCTAGATAGCTCAGTGATAAGAACGCTTGCCTGACAAGCGGAAGACTCGAGTTCGATTCCAGCTGTCGCCCCGAAGTTTAGACCTGTATAGGTACGAGAGCAGCTCCGGCCATAGTCTAATCTTTTTACTCATACTATATAGTTGTGATATTAACAAATAATATTGTACAAATAAAAAAATTACTAGGAATCGATACTGGCCCAATACTGGGAACAGGTACTTCCCCAGTGCTAGAAATCAATACTTTTTTTTATACTGGTACTGATTCTCGGTACTGTGACAGTATTGTTTTCCGATACTAGCTCTTTTCTATCATCCCAGTATCACACTAATACTAAACCAATATCACACTAGTACTAAACTCGTGGCATCTGGTACTATGCCAGTAACGTTTACCATAAATCGGTACTGAACATGGACATAGTATACATGGACTCCGAATGCCCTAATTTTCTGTCGTTTAATAAAGTGAAGCCAACATCTAGAAAGAGAGTTAAAATAGAGGGACTATACTTTTCTTCCTATTTACACTTCCTATGTTACACTTTTTTATTTGCAGTTATTTTGTTGCGCTTGCATCCATTTCTCGTTTCCATAATATTATAGAGTGCAACAGCACCCCGACTAGACTGGCAAGTAAGTCTTACTTAAACTTTATTACTCACTTTATCTGTGCAGAAAGAGACAGAGAACACAGAGAGGCTGTACATATTGGCTTCACTTTTCTGTCCGTATGCGGGATTCATGTATACTACATCCATGGTACTGGACCACTTTGATGCCAGTAAATTCCTACTTGGGATTAGCATTCTTTAAACTACTTTTCCTGATGAACATAGACAATACTTCTATTCGTAACTTCTCGAAATAATGTGATAAGGACAAGTATTAATAAATATTTAAAAATATACAATCAGCTCCAATTATCTTATCTTGTTATGTTCTTGAGTAAACTTTTAAAAGATAATAGGCTAATTATGCAATTTAGAGGACCTACTTCCGATGACCTTGACTTTGATATATATTATCAAGGACACTCTTCTGAGTGACATTCAAAAAGTTTTGGCCATCGCTCGTTGTTCGTTTAAATGTTATTAATAAAAGAATTGCATGAAATAGATGTAATTTTTGGATACCGTATATACAAAAACATCGAATAGGCTAGGAAGGTATCTGCCACTACCCTGAGTAATATTTAAAAGGTTTTAACTGGCGCTTATTGTTTGTTAAAAAGTTATTCACAAAAAATTATGTGATAAGGACAACATACATTAATATCAACACAGAATATATTAAGTGTAATATGTAAACGGTAAGCGTGATTCTTTCTAAATATTTAATTCTCATAGAACACGCACCCACGCGCGCGCGCGCGCGTGCGTACGTGCGTGCGTGCGTGCGTGCGTGTTGTGTGCTTGCGAAAAATATTTCTGTCATATCAATTAATCAATAAAGTATTTGTTCATATATCTTATGTATTTTTCCTTTAAAAAAAGCAAGGAATCGTGTATTACGTTGAGAAATTCACACAAATGCATATTGAAAATTTGGAAGCCGTGTGTTACGTTCAGTTGCATACGCACGCACACACACATACACACACTGCTTGCCTGCACGCTTGCCCGTCCGCCCAGGCGGGCTTGCGGTGTGTGCGTATGCAGGTAAGGTGTTCCTATGTTCCTACACGTGCTGTAGATAAATAGATGGATATATACATGTAGTATCGACAAATTATATTCTATTTAAACATGAACTATAATAGAAACATACCGCGGGTCCGCCCGGACGGTCGAGCAGTGTGTGTGTGTGTGTAATTTCTGGACACCGCATATACAAAAACGTCAAATTTGTAGGATGGTACCTGTTACACACACACACACACACACACACACAACACGCACACGCGCGCGCGCACACACACACACACATACACTGCTCGCCTGCATGCGCGCTTGCTCGCCCGCCAGGGCGGGGTCGCGGTGAGTGCGTGTGTTCCTATTATATTTGAAGTTTTATAAATAGAATGATATTTCTTTCACATATTAATTTATACAGCAAAATCACATGGATGTTTATTAAATCATCCAAATATAATAGGAACACACGCACATACCGCGAGCCCGCCTGGACGGACAGGCGAGCAGTGAGTGTGTGTGTGTGTGTGTGTGTGTGTAGCAGGCACCTTCCTAGCGTACAAATTCGATTTTTTTGTATATACGGTGCCCAAAAATTATATTCATTTTATGCAACTTCTTTTGTTAATAACTTTTTAACGAACAACGAGCGACGGCTAAAACCTTCAGAAGGTCACTCAGGGGGTTGCCCGACAAAAACAGGTACGTAGAATCCACGTCCCTATCACGTGGATCATCGATGTCGACATCCACATGGAACATCGAGTGGATCATCCGTTCGAAAACGGTATTAAAATCTACGTGGAAAAGAAAACAGGTATCCACGTCGAATCCACATAATTTATATGAATCACGTGGATGGGCATTTTCCCAGTAAACGCCAGATATTCCTGGAATATTTATAAAATGTTCCTAGAATCCAAAATTAACATTCCAAGAATATCCCAAAATATTTCGGAATATTCATAGAATAGGAATATTCAAATAAGCGCAAAAAGTTTCACTTTTTTACAAATATTGACAAATTGGTTCAAATAATAAACCCGTCAGCGTTTGCTGACTTTATTTAAAATTTAAGATTACTTGATTCCACAAATGTTATATTACACTTAAAAATTCTCACTAACACTGGGATTCGAATTTGGACCTGAGACACCTTTGGATTATGAGCCTATCGCTTTAGACACTACACCACTTTTTCGATCGATATAAACGTCTTATATTTTGTCTATATATGTTGCAATTAACGCAGTAATATAATTTTTTTATGATTTAATTTTAATAAAAATTATATTTTTTGTAATTTTATTGTTAATATAAACCTAAACTAGTGAAGTGATACGAAACACCGTGAAGTGATGTCTACGAAACACCGTACATTCCATTTTGGTCTTAAAATTTTTATAGTAAAATTTTTTTTTACGTTATATATACGTTGAATTTACGTAATTTACGTGGACTACATGGATGGGCATAGCATGATTTGATGAATTATTAAATCTATAGTGTACCCAACAAACACAGAACATAACTGTGATATAACATAGGAGTAACATGTAATATAACTGCTGTTATTATTGTATGTTGTATTAATATATGTTATTAATATTAAGGTTACTTAATTTCCTTTATAAATGCGATATGATTATGTTATAAAACTGTTATGTTATTATGTTATTTACTGGTTAAGTTACACCAACAATATTACAGCAACATAGCTTTAATATAACATGTTATATAAGAAGTCTAATGTTTGCATTACCTTTTAGTTATGCCATATTTTTATACACGAATGTAAAATTATATTTTAGATGTTTCTCGTATATAAAATGTGATATTTTAATATATGCAAGGATCGTTACCACGATATTGTAAAACTAGAATTCTTACAAAAAGAGTCTAATCATAACTTTATTCTATCAAAATATTGTGAGTGAGAAAGAAGGAATATTCTCTCTCTTTTGCGAGCACGTTGTAGGTTAAAATTTGATTATTGATACAATTGTATCAATATTAATCGCATTGTAATTGTTGTTACGTCGTGTCAAACATTTACCAACAAATGTCATAGCATTTTTTGAACGATATAAGAATATATTGTAAATATCATCTACCAAGATATCGTTACAGCGCATCGGCATTCATCAGTTCTCGTACAATCGTTGAAGTTAAGCATTGAACAACATGATGTAAAAATGTGTGATCGCCTGATGCAGGATCGAAACCACGCGAGTTTCACGAATAAGTGAAATGACACGATCTATGAAATGCCAGTTTTTTTTATTATTTAGACAAAGTAATCATACATTATCACTTATCTAAACCATACTAATAAATAAATCGTTGAAATTCAACAAAAAATATGTGTTTGCTGAAACATTACTTAGTTATTTTATAGTTATATAACATTAATTGATGTTCCTATGATGATATAATCATAATATAACATGATATATTATACGTTATATCTATGAGTGGGGAATAATAACATAACAGTAACATATCAATAACTTTCATGCAATATTATCTGTTACAATAATTTCTATTGCAGTTATATAACATTGATATAACTGTGTTTGCTGGATAATGAATCATTATAATCTATAGCTAATATAATCTATAGTTGCAGTCAATTGCAACTTGCGCAATTGAGATGCTTTTTTATTATAATAAAAGCTGTACTGCCCAGATCGAACATCAAATCACGTTGACGTCAAAATAATGTCAAAATGAGAAAATGACTGAAAAATTCACTTTTCAATCACGATTCGATCATTTTTCTACCCATTTGGCGTCATTGTGTTCGTTTGTTCTATTTGGGCATGGGAATGTGGATAACATGAAATCTACGTTGAAGATGAAATACTATGATTTATCGAGGATAAATAAACATTGCATCTACATCAATATTTCGTGGATATGTCCATCAACGTAGTTCATATAAATTACGTGAATTCGATGTGGATACAACGTATCTGTTTTTGTCGGAATATGGTGAATGTGAAATCTACGTTGATATTTCAAATATAAAATACCTCGATTTATCGAGGACAAAGGAACGTTGCATCTATATCGATATTTCATGAATATGTACATCAACGTAGTTCATGTAAATTACGTGGATTCGATGTGGATACAACGTATCTGTTTTTGTCGGGATATGGTGAACGTGAAATCTACGTGGATATTTCGAAAATGAGATACCTCGATTTATCGAGGACAAATCAACGTTGCATCTATATCAATATTTCGTGGATAAATGTCCATCCACATATTCCACGTAATTTACGTGGATTCGACATGAATACAACGTACCTGTTTTTGTCGGGTGATCTCTACAACATATGTCAAAATGAAGATCACCGGAGGTGGGTCCTTTAAACTACCAAAATATGAGATCCTGAAAATATTAATATTAAAGGTTCCTACGCAAAATATTAATTTATATATATAATAAGATATAAAAGTGTATATTTCAGTAATAAGTTGTTTAATAACAAATCTAGGAGTCTTTGATAATATTTTAGGATCTGTTATGCACATATATTAGTGCTCAGAATTATTTTCATATTCATAGCGATTTTCGGAAGCTACGCTTACTACTTCCTCTTGTCGCGCGGCGGATCATGCAACTGATGGTCGTGGCTTTCTGCTTTAGGATCGTTGATATTATAGAGCGCATCTATAAGGTGCCTATCAATCCACACAGCATAAATGTCCCGAATAGGAGACATTTCATCATCATAGGGATATCCTACAAATATTGATATATCTTTATAATATCTTTATAATGTATTCGGGACATTTCTGCTGTATGGGAAAGATGCGTTCGGTGAACACCTTACAATGTCAACGATCTTAAGGCGGAGAGTCGCGATCGTCCGTTACATGGTCCGTCGCACGAAAAGGAAAAATAGTAGGCGTAGCTTCTGAAAATCGTCTCAAAAATAATTCCGAGCACTAACATATATGATAGACTATTAGTAAAACAAATGAATTATTTAATAAAACAAGTGATTTAAAGAATATTTTGACATAATTATTTGATATTTGTTATAATTTTGAATTTCACCAATTACTATTTTTATTCAGTAAATATCAAGTAACAATAATATTACATCAGTGTTATAATTTTCAACAATATAAGTGCAATATAATACATGTTAGATGTAACAGTTACAGATAATATAAGAAATGATATAATTGATATAATTAGTTTACTGGTCCAATAAACATCAACTAACAGTAACATTACACACACACGTTAATGCTATAATTTTCTTATATAAATATAAATGCAATATCATAAATTATATATGTAACAGTTGTATCGCTGAATAGAAAATTATAACATTGATATAATGTTAATATTAATTGAAATTTATTGGATAGATATCATGTATTTTTTAAAGTAATTATACAGGATATTTATACAATATACACTTACAAATTCATTTAGTTGGGTTAACCAAAATTTGGTTAAAATAGAGTCGAAAAAATATTTCGGTTGTAACCAAAATTTCGTTCTTTCTACCAAAGATTTGATTCTCTAAAACTAAACCTGTTTCATTTTCGTTTCAAGAAATCAAACCTTTAGTTCAATGTACCAGATATTGGTTTGCAAAACCAAAACATTTGTTCCACCTTATTTTAACCAAATTTTCCCTTACGGAAAAACACTATTGAACGCGCAATACTTAGTATTGGTTAATACTAAATTGGCCAATATACTTTTTTGGGCAATACTTAATATTGATGAATATTAAGTATTCATAAATATTGAAAAATAGTATTGAGTGCGCAATACTTAGTATTGGTTAATACTAAATTGGTCAATATTTTTTTGGAGAATACTTACAAGGAGATGCCACAACCTGCTAAATCGATTTATGAATGAGACATAGCACGTTCGCTAGCTGCGATGTTAAACATCAACATCCTAATTGAGGTTTGTGCCAATGGGTCTTTGTTTGTGAGAAATTACAATATAAAGTTTGAGTTGCGAGATATGGTTGTATCACGGATATGGCTAAAAATATGACTGCCTTTCAGCAAGGCGGCGTGTCCGAGCAGACTGAGGCTTCCCCATCGGAAATTTTTGAGCCGGAAGCGAGCGTTCGAAACCCGACGATGAAAAGTTATCCTTGTGCGATGTTTTTTTTTTCTTACCTTAGGGCATGTAATTAATGTTTTTCGAATATGATACATTTGTTTTGCATATGTCTCGTTTTTATGCTATTAATCAGGGGTAATTAGGGAAGTGTCAGGCTTGTTTAACGCAAACACGAATATAGACACATATTTTGCATTGCTTACAATAAAATATATATTTTAGTACATTACTTTTGTATGAAAACATTGTATACAACATTGTCATATAATAAAACATTTTTATTTAATAAAACATTGTCATATAATAAAACATTGTCATATAATAAAAGATTGTAATATAATAAAACTTATACGTTATAAATATCTTTCATTTTTTCGCAATGTTGCGGATAGATTCAAAATAATGCATTCATTGCATGCAGTTGGTGCAAACATTTGTTATGTTTTCATTGTTTTTACACAGAATTCCATCCGCAACATTGCGAAAAAATGAAAGATGTTTATAGCGTATAAGTTTTATTATATGAAAATGTTTTATTATATGACAATGTTTTATTATATGACAACGTTTTATTATGTGACAATGTTGTATACAATGTTTTCATACGAAAGTAATGTACTAAAATATATATTTTATTGTAAGCAATGCAAAATATGTGTCTATATTCGTGTTTGCGTTAAACAAGCCTGACACTTCCCTAATTACCCCTGATTAATAGCATAAAAACGAGACATATGCAAAACAAATGTATCATATTCGAAAAACATTAATTACATGCCCTAAGGTAAGAGAAAAAAACACCATACAAGGATAACTCGTCGCCGGATTTCGAACGCTCGCTTCCGGCTAAAAAATTTTCGACGTGGGAGCCCAAATCTGCTCGGCCATACTGCTTTGCTAAAAGACAGCCCATTTTTAGCCATATCCGTGATACAGTCCCGCAACCCAAACTTTATATTGTGATTTCTCACAAACAAAGGCCCATTACCCTTATAGAAATATCATACTAAGAATCATTGATAATTACTTATTTTCAGTATTAAAAATACAGGATAATAAGTAATTATCAATGATTCTTAGTATGATATTTCTATAAGGGTAGTACAAATTCCAATTAGGATGTTGATGCTTAACATCGCAGCTAGTGAACGTGCTATGTCTCGTTCAGAAATCGATAGTTATAGTTATAAATAGATTGTGGTATCTCCTTGTTAGTATTGATTACTAATAGTATATACGTGGAATATTGTTAAAATATATTATCCCTCACAGCGCATTAATATTGATTTTAAATAAAATGTAGCTCTTTTATTTGATTTTTCACTATTTTCACACCTGAAAATTTACTCAGTACTAGTCAAACGCAAACTCGAGGTCTTAAATACCTCCAGATTCCTAGTCTATCATTTTGGCTGCTGCGCTATTTTTTCAACTGATACTAAGCGTTTTTTATTATCCCCATATGCAGCTGAAGTAGTAATTATAATTTTCTTATAACATTATTTAGTATAATCACAAAAATAAACTATTTAGTCCAAATATTTCATATAATAAAAAAGAAATCAGAAATATATGCATAAAATATTTATATAAAATATGTTTACCTAAGTATTGACATTATCAAACATTACAATTTAAAAAAATATTTAAAAAAACATTTTTAAAACGTAAAAATAATGGAATTAATTCTCTTTTTCTAATTAAAAGAACGTTTTTTAACGTTTTTTAATGTTTGAAAAAATGTTTTGTTTTCTAATATTTAATAAACGTTTATTTTAACATTAAAAAATATTTTTTAAATGTTAAACGTTAACACTAAAGAAATATTTTTTAAATATTAAAATAAATGTTTATTAAATATTAGAAAAACAAAACATTCTTCCAAACATTAAAAAACGTTTTTTTAATGCAAAAAGAGAACTTACCCCATTATTTTTAACGTTTCCAAAACGTTTTTAAATGTTTTATAAATATTGTTTAATATAATGAATATTTAAGTATTGACTAATACTAACTCGCAATATTCAGTATTCACCAATACTTAACTCATTGTATACTTCAGTATTGACCAATACTAACTCTCAATACTCAATATTCACCAATACTTAACTCACTCAATACTTCAGTATTGACCAATACTAACTCTGAATACTCAGCATTACAATTTGAATACTAAATATTACAACTTCAATACTTAATATTGAATCTCAATAGTTTTTTTCCATAAGGGTTGGTTAACTCAACTAAATGAGTTTTTCAGTGTATATAAATATTTTATACTAGATTCTTTCAACCATAACAGCATATTAGTTGGCCAATAGTTGGCCACAGTAAATTTTATATTGACCGCTATTAAATCAGTATTGCCCCAATGTTTTGTGCTGTTCTAGAAAGCTCATAATTAATGATAATTAGTCAATCATGAATTGTAAAATTTTGAAAAACTAGTGAAGAATTTATTCGACAAACATTTTTATAAAGTATGCGCAGTATATTATTTTATAATAGTTCCACTGTTTATGTCAGTTCCATGATTGCAACACTGTTATCTGTTTACATTAATTTTGATAAATTAGTTACATTAGTTTTTAAATTAATTTAACAAAATCGAACATGATAATAAATATTGCCAAATGTATTAATTTATTTGCACTTCATGTATGTCAAATGCGTGACGTGTCGAAAGTCACGTGACCTCTGTTATAATATATATATATATATATATATATATATATATATATATATATATATATATATATATATATATATATATATAT